>NC_069506.1:125552903-125649543 GCF_027579735.1 Bombina bombina
TATTTATATAAAGTTCTAAATATATATATATATATTGTACTTATATTTGCTATGATTCAGGTTTCAGTATATTTCCTTTTGCAGACTGTCAGTTTCATATCTGGGAAATGCATTTTTTAGGAAATTTATTTCTTACCTGGGGTATAGTCTTTTTGCAATTGACTGTCATTTTAAATTCGCATGCAAAATTAGACTCGCGAGGGCGCAAAATGCCAAACTCTATTGCGTCATTTTTGGGGCGAGATTTTTTTGGCGCGAAGTTACGTTCGATGACGCAGATTCATAATTTCCGGCGTCTTTGTTGACGCCGAGTCCTTTCACAAGGTTGCGTCTTCAATGACGCGAATGTGTCATTTCCGGATGTTGTTAGCGCCAAAAAATATTCTCTGTTTCTTTGTGCGTCATTCTTGGCGCCAAATATTTTCATAATTTAAACCCCATTCCTATATGCCTCTTGCCTTTTTTCTCTATCAGAGGGCTATGCTGTTGCATTTTTTTCCCATTCCTGAAACTGCCATATAAGGAAATTGATAATTTTGCTTTATATGTTGTTTTTTCTCTTACATTTTGCAAGATGTCTCAATCTGATCCTGTCTCAGAAAACACTGTTGGAAGCCTGCTGACTGATAACAGTTCTACCAAAGCTAAGTACATTTGTTGTAATCTTATGGAGATTATATCTCCAGCTGTGGTTTGTAATAAGTTGTCATGATAAACTTTTACATGCAGAGAATGTGTCCATCAGTAATAGTACATTGCCTGTTGCTGTTCTTTTAACATCTAATGTACAAGATATACCTGTGAATTTATAAGATTTTTTTGCTGATTCTATTCAGAAGGCTTTTGTCTGCCATCCTGCCTTCTAATAAATGTAAAGGTCTTTTTAAACTTCTCATAAAGTTGATGAAATTTCAAATGACCGACAACATACTGAATTATCCTCCTCTGCTGAGGATCTATCTGATTCATAAGATCCTTCCTCAGATATTGACACTGACAAATCTACTTTTCTCCAACATAGGTGTGTCCGGTCCACGGCGTCATCCTTACTTGTGGGATATTCTCTTCCCCAACAGGAAATGGCAAAGAGCCCAGCAAAGCTGGTCACATGATCCCTCCTAGGCTCCGCCTACCCCAGTCATTCTCTTTGCCGTTGTACAGGCAACATCTCCACGGAGATGGCTTAGAGTTTTTTAGTGTTTAACTGTAGTTTTTCATTATTCAATCAAGAGTTTGTTATTTTCAAATAGTGCTGGTACGTACTATTTACTCAGAAACAGAAAAGAGATGAAGAATTCTGTTTGTATGAGGAAAATGATTTTAGCAACCGTAACTAAAATCCATGGCTGTTCCACACAGGACTGTTGAGAGCAATTAACTTCAGTTGGGGGAACAGTTTGCAGTCTCTTGCTGCTTGAGGTATGACACATTCTAACAAGACGATGTAATGCTGGAAGCTGTCATTTTCCCTATGGGATCCGGTAAGCCATGTTTATTACGATTGTAAATAAGGGCTTCACAAGGGCTTATTTAAACTGTAGACTTTTTTTGGGCTAAATCGATTGATATTAACACTTATTTAGCCTTGAGGAATCATTTATTCTGGGTATTTTGATTTAATAATATCGGCAGGCACTGTTTTAGACTCCTTATTCTTTAGGGGCTTTCCCAAAGCATAGGCAGAGTCTCATTTTCGCGCCGGTGTTGCGCACTTGTTTTTGAGAGGCATGGCATGCAGTCGCATGTGAGAGGAGCTCTGATACTTATAAAAGACTTCTGAAGGCGTCATTTGGTATCGTATTCCCCTTTGGGTTTGGTTGGGTCTCAGCAAAGCAGATACCAGGGACTGTAAAGGGGTTTAAAGCTTAAAACGGCTCCGGTTCCGTTATTTTAAGGGTTAAAGCTTCCAAAATTGGTGTGCAATATTTTCAAGGCTTTAAGACGCTGTGGTGAAAATTTGGTGAATTTTGAACAATTCCTTCATGTTTTTTCGCAATTGCAGTAATAAAGTGTGTTCAGTTTAAAATTTAAAGTGACAGTAACGGTTTTATTTTAAAACGTTTTTTGTACTTTCTGATCAAGTTTATGCCTGTTTAACATGTCTGAACTACCAGATAGACTGTGTTCTGAATGTGGGGAAGCCAGAATTCCTATTCATTTAAATAAATGTGATTTATGTGATAATGACAATGATGCCCAAGATGATTCCTCAAGTGAGGGGAGTAAGCATGGTCAAAACGTGGTTTAGAAAGGAGCGCCAAATCTTGGCGAGGTCTGGTGCGGTATAGGTGTGAAAATATGGTATTCTGTCTGAGAAATTGTATAGCGCTATAGCTCAGCTACAATTATGGTAGTTGTGCTGTATAGATGTGTAGGTTTTGATATCTAGATATAAGATCTAAGAGTGGCACAGTTGATACATAAAAGCATTTAATACATATTAAACATATAAAACAAGGGTGTCGTTTAAAATATATTTTAACAGAACGGCAAGAAATAATGTGTAAAAACACATAAACACATAAATATCTATAAAAACACGCGTGTTTTGCTTTTTAGCTGTATGTATAATGTCTCATAAAATTCGTCTCATATATAGTTGTGTTGGCATAAATCTGAAAATAATAAACAATAAAAAATAATAAAAAACAATGAAAAGTAAATAATGTCCAATAATCCCTTCTCAAAGTTAAGAGATATATAAAAAAAGGTTAAGTAGTGTCCAAAAATCCCTTCTCAAAGTTAAGAGATATAAATAGATTTTCACATGTGTATCCAAAAAATAAACTGTCCAAATTTAAGTGTTGTCCAAAAACGTGGTATAAATGAATAGTGCAAATCCAGCAGATTCAAAAGTTCTATTAAAAAAGCTTTGCAAAAAACATTTCAAAGAGACATTTAAAAAACATCAAAATGAAGGTAGAAAAAAAGGGTCTATCAAAATATGGTGACAAAGAATAATCCGTGAAGTCAATCCAAAATAGTGATAAAAATAAGTCCAAAAAAGATGTAAAATATCCAAAAGATAAAAAACAAAAAATAAATGATTAGTATGTGCACAAACTAGTGAGAGTGATCCCAAAAAGGGGGCTTATGTGGAGGGGTTATGTTTCCATGTAGAAAAATTATTTGCTGTATAAAAATAAAAAATAGAAAATAAAAATAAGCAAAAATACAAAAATATAAATAAAAATAATCCTAGGGAATCTTCAAACCCTGAAAATAAAAGATAATAACAATAGTGTAATACTGTATTATAATTCAACAATCAAGGAATAAATAGCTCACCATAGCTCTGTCAACGCGTTTCGGCCCTCAAGAGAGGCCTTTATCAAGACTATAGTATGGTGTGGGTGAGCTGAGGACTTTATACCTTTCTCTAACCAATCAAATTGCATTGAAATTGCGCCAAATTTTTGCGCCAAAATTTCGCGCCAAAATTTCGCGCCAAAAATGTGGTACCGGAAGTGTTGAGCCGGAAGTGCTCATCTGAATAAAAAAAAAAAAAAAAAAAAAAAAAAAAAAAAAAAAAAAAAAGTTCACATTTGTCTCTGTATCATTTAGATAAGGCTTTTATTTAGAGTTTGTCTATGTTTATGTTTATTAAACATTGTCTATGTTGTTCCTAATGTGTTTATTCGTGTTATGTGCCTTAGTAGTTAGCTGTGGGGTCAAATGTTATGGTTTGCCGGTGTTTTTTTTAACCGGAAATGGCCGCTGAGATGTAAACATCCGGTTAAGCTATATCGGATGTTATGGGTGAGGCGGAAGTGGTATTTACTCTGTACCAATCAGATCCGGAGGGGCAGAAAGCAGTTATCCCACATGTAGAGCCAGTTTTACAACTTGGCATGAAATATATGACAAAATACCGGTACGTTTCTGAGCCGGAAGTAGCCGGAAAAAGTAAGATACTTTAACATCCGGTAAGATTGAGCCGGATGTTGCACCTTACCGGTCATGGTTAAACCGGAAGTGGTGTGTATCCTAGCCTATTCAAATTCAAAGGGACAAAAAGTGTTAACCTTGGTATTTGTCTAGTGAACAAAATCAATGTAGGGATCACGGTACAGAGAGTGTATATTGTAAAATACACAGTTTATATATATTGGAAAATATATATATATATCGAAAAATACATAATCTAATAAATAGAGATCTAAAAACCTTAAAGGAACTTTTGGAAACTTTCTAAAAAACTTTTTAGGATAAAAATATAAAAGATATGTAGTATAAAGAAAAACTTTTTTACAATGCATCTATGATTGGTTAGAAAATCTATAGAAGGAGTACATTTGTATCAACCTGTATTCTCTTTTTGTCATGTGCAATATTGGGTATTGGAAGTCTTATTTTCTATCTAAATGTGCCTGGTATAAAAATTAGTTAACCATGTGCGCACTATGATAGGAGTTTTTTTAAATCTGATGTGGATATGAAGGAAACTTGTCTCATACAAGTATATGAATGTATTTATGTAGATTGTGAGATCAATGGGTACTTTTATCGATCTAATTGATTAGTTGTCTTTTGGGGAATTGTGAATTTAAATTTGTTATGAGGTGTAATCATGTTGTTGGTATTGGGATTATGTTACCTCTATACACATTTTAAATTGTGTTTATATTCTTATGAAGAGTCAGGCTTCGGTTACTTTCTAACTTATTCTGTTAGATATTTCCCAGATGGAGAGGTTGCTAAGTCAAGTGTCTCTTATGCTGTTGACATATTATGGGATCATATCTTGTTAATATTATTGGCATCTCATATGCTGTTGACATATTAGGGGATCATATCTTGTTAATGTTATTGGCATCTCTATAGTCTCTCTGTATGTGTAATAAGGTTTGTTGGAACTCATCTTATGGCTATTTGAGTAGAGCAATAAAAATAAAGATGATTAGATTGGCTTTAGAGATCCTAATATAGATCTTTGTGTGGATCTATGCAGGACATCTTCATTAGAAATATTTTGTTCTTGTCGTGTCATATATTGACCTCGTTATGTTTTCTTTATTGTTTTCCTTCTGTATGAGGGCAGCAGTGTTTTCCGAATAGATATTCAGAAGTCAAATTTATGTGTGTTTCAAGCTTAAAAGATGTGAGAGGTCTTCCTTGTTGTTCAGACCCTTCGGGTAGAGACAATCCAGCTCAAATATCCATCTGGATTCCGCGATTAGGAGCTTCTTTTCATAGTTGCCTCCCCTCCAATTAGGCTTTACTATCTGGATACCATAGAAGTTTAGATCCTTGATGTTTCCTTTGTGTTTAATAGAAAAGTGTCTATACAGTGCGGTGTCTGTGCTGCCATGTTCAATCTGTAGCACATGTTCCCGTATTCTGTCTTTTAGGCATCTCGAGGTTTGTCCGACGTATTGTAGTCCACATTTGCATTGTATTATGTAAATTACCCCCTTGCTGCTGCATCTGATCAGATCCTTTATTTCATGTTTGATACTGGAGTTGTGCGGTGAAAAGTTTTTGATTTTCAAGCCTCTCTTACACGCCTTGCAGCTCGGGCATGGGAAAAAACCTTTTATGGGTTTCCCGGATATATCTCTCGTCTGAGGTGTTGTTGGGCGTGGAATGCTAGGAGATAGAATGTTCTTAAGGTTATCTGATTTTCTATAGATAAATTTCGGTCTGTTGATGAGTGTTTCGCCAATTGTGTCGTCATCCTTCAGTAGATGCCAGTGCTTTTCTATTATTTTCTCGATGGTTCTCCTGTTTTCGCTGTACTGCGTGATAAAGGCAACCTCTATGGAGTCGGTGTTCATGTCTCTCCTAATTCTCTTGTCTTTATACTTGAGAAGTTCCTTGCGATCCTTTTGCCTGACTTCTTCTATATCTTTGTGGAGTTTTTCCTCTTCATATCCTCTCTCAAGAAAGCGTTTTTTCAGTTCTTCCGCCTGGGTTTCCCATAAAATGGGGTCCGAACAGTTCTTTTTCAATCTTAGTAACTGTCCCTTTGGTATATTCTCCTTCCATTTGAAATGATGGCAGCTGTCCCTGTGGACATAGTTGTTACAATCCACAGGTTTAAAAAATGTTGAAGTCTGAAGTTTCCCATTTTTGATGGTAATTTTTAGATCGAGGAATGTGATTTCCTTGTCACTGATCTCGTAGGTAAATTTCAGGTTGTTGGTGTTGTTATTCATAACCCTTATAGTGTGTTCTAAATCTTCTTTGGAGCCTTTCCATATCAGGAGGATGTCATCTATGTACCTGTAGTAGGAGACTAGGTCCGCGCCGGCTGGGCACGACTCCCAAAATATGTGTTCCCATTTGCCCATGTAAAGGTTCGCATAGCTCGGCGCGAACCTAGTCCCCATGGCGGTGCCGCACAGCTGTCTATAAAATTTCCCATCGTGGTGGAAATAGTTGTGCGTTAGAATATAGTTAATCCCTTCCAGAATGAATGTCTTCTGTAGTGCCGGCACTGTGTGGTCCTTCTTGAGAAAGTACTCTACAGCTTCTCGACCTCCTTTGTGTGGTATGCAGGTATATAGGGAGGTGACGTCACAGGTGGCGAGTAGGTAGTTCTCTTTCCATTCTGTATTCTCCAGACTGTTCAGAATTTGTGTGGAATCTCTCACGTACGATGGTAGTTGTGTCACATATTTCTGTAAGTTCTTATCTAGATATTCAGACAGATTACTGGTTAGAGACCCTATGCCGGATATGATGGGTCTTCCCGGAGGGTTGTGGAGGGTCTTATGGATTTTCGGGAGGTAGTAGAAGACGGGAGTGATGGGATGCTCCACGCTTATGTATCTGAATTCTTTATGGTTCAGTATTTTGTTGTTATGTGCCTCTCCTAGAATCCTGTCCATTTCCTTCTTGAAACCATCTGTGGGGTTGTTCCTCATAATTTCGTAGGTCTTGGTGTCTGACAAGATTCGTCTGCATTCTGTGTAGTAGTCTTCTTTATCCAGGACTACTATGCCGCCCCCCTTGTCGGCGGGTTTGATCACTAAGTTTCTGTTCTTTTCCAGTGCTTTGATGGTTAGCATCTGGCTCTTAGATAGATTTTGTTTGTGTTTCATTAGTTGATTCTGACTGATTTTCTTCAAGTCGTTGCATACCATCGTCTCAAAGATTTCGATGGCGTTGCCCTTGCTGGATGTAGGGTAGAAGGATGAATTGGGTTTTAAGTCAGTGTGTTGGTATGAATCTGTGGGTCTATTGTCATATTCGAGAGGTGACTTCATAAAATGCCGTTTCAGTGTTAGCTTTCTTGTGAATTGTTTGATGTTGACAAATGTGTCAAATTTGTTGAGGCCTTTGGATGGGGCAAAGGAGAGGCCGTAGCTTAAAATAGATTTTTCTTTGTCCGTTAGAGTAATAGAGCTGAGGTTGTATATTCCCTTGGTGTTCACTTCATTCTCTGGACTGTTTGTATGTTCTTTCTCAATTTTGCCATTTATTCTCCTTCCGCCCCTCTTTCCTCTGTGCTTATTCTTTTTTCCATAGGGTGTTGGAATTCGTCTGTGTTGGAATTCTTCCTCTTTATGGAGGTTCTTTCTAGTTCTTTGGTCGTCAATTGGTGATTCACTAAAAAATGACTGGAATTGGAGGCTGTGGGAACGTCATTGTGGTTGACGTTAGAAATAATGTTAGTGGATGTAGGGTTTAACTGTCTTTGGTCGACTTGTTTGTTTGCCCGGTTTTCTTTGTTGTCACTTGGCTTCGACCTGTTGGTGTTGGGTGTATTTCTATACCCTTGATGTTCCATTCTGAAGTTATGTTCCATCCTATTGTGATAGGAATTGTGGGAGTAGTTGGTGTGGTTGGGCTGAAATTTATTCTCGTAAGTTCTATTTGGTGTGTGCATTTGCTCCTCATATCCAAAGTTGTGTTGTCTCCTGCAATGTTGTTGGTCATAGTCCCTTCTGTAGTATGGTCTATCATAGTTTCTCCATCTTGGATATTGGTTTCTTCTATATGTGAATTTTTCATTGAAATTCCACCTTGGAGAGTTGAAACCTTCCTTAAACTGATGTGGTCTTTGGGAATGATGGTAGTCCGAATCCTTGTGAAGAAAAGGATCCTCTTTTCGGTTATTCCTGTGATTCATTACTCCATTTGGACGATAGTGGTATCCCCATTGACCCTCATTGCCATATGCTTGGTTGCGTCTTTCCGGGTTCCACCTCTGGTAGTTGTTATATTGTCTTTGTCCATATTCATTGTTTTTATCTTTTGGGGTATGTGGTTCATATTCATAAGTATGTTCCCCTCTATTGTGGAATCTCGGTTTTTGTCTGTTCTTTTTGTAGGAAACTGTTGTCCATTCTTCTTCGTTAGCTGATGGTCTTTGGTTCGAGTTATCGGGGCAAGGGGTTTCCATGTTGTTGTCCTCAATGGTGTTGTTTTCATTAGTGTCCTTGTTTCTGATGAGGTTTAGTTCTCTGTTCAATTTCTTACTTTTTTTGTTTGTGATGTCCTCTCTAATTTTCGATATTTTCTTATCTAGGTGTTCTTTTTTCTCTAGAATCTCTGTGGTTTCTATTAATTGGCCTTCTGGTCCAATCAGATCATCTTCATTTGTTTTTATCTCTATATCTACCTGTTTCAGGATAGATTCTCTATGTTCGATGATGGCTTCCATGAGGGACTTTGATGCTGTGATAAGTATGTTACCCCATTTGTTAATAAACTCTGGGTTATCTGATTGAAATGCACATTCTTTTTTGATTAGCAGCCCTTTCGGGATGATGTTTAATTCTAGACATTTCCTTAAGAATATAATTTCAGCCTTATATTTCACTTCTTGAATTAGCAGCCTCTCTAAATTTTTGAATATGGATGTGTAATCGATTCGCCCTGTTCCCTCCTGATTTATAGACATCGATGTGTCATTAATTTCTAGGGTGATTTCTTTCCTTAATGATTTAGTGAAATTCATTATTATTATGGTTATGGGATGACACTCGTGTTACCCTTTCTGCAGCTGAAAGATATGTGGGGAAGATTAGATGATAGATTCAATGTTTTCTTACAGCGCTGAAAGTGTGGACCTATAGCTCCTGTCTATAGTGGGTCCCCAGGTGCCCACTTTTAGAAAATATGTGTCAAAACGTGGTTTAGAAAGGAGCGCCAAATCTTGGCGAGGTCTGGTGCGGTATAGGTGTGAAAATATGGTATTCTGTCTGAGAAATTGTATAGCGCTATAGCTCAGCTACAATTATGGTAGTTGTGCTGTATAGATGTGTAGGTTTTGATATCTAGATATAAGATCTAAGAGTGGCACAGTTGATACATAAAAGCATTTAATACATATTAAACATATAAAACAAGGGTGTCGTTTAAAATATATTTTAACAGAACGGCAAGAAATAATGTGTAAAAACACATAAACACATAAATATCTATAAAAACACGCGTGTTTTGCTTTTTAGCTGTATGTATAATGTCTCATAAAATTCGTCTCATATATAGTTGTGTTGGCATAAATCTGAAAATAATAAACAATAAAAAATAATAAAAAACAATGAAAAGTAAATAATGTCCAATAATCCCTTCTCAAAGTTAAGAGATATATAAAAAAAGGTTAAGTAGTGTCCAAAAATCCCTTCTCAAAGTTAAGAGATATAAATAGATTTTCACATGTGTATCCAAAAAATAAACTGTCCAAATTTAAGTGTTGTCCAAAAACGTGGTATAAATGAATAGTGCAAATCCAGCAGATTCAAAAGTTCTATTAAAAAAGCTTTGCAAAAAACATTTCAAAGAGACATTTAAAAAACATCAAAATGAAGGTAGAAAAAAAGGGTCTATCAAAATATGGTGACAAAGAATAATCCGTGAAGTCAATCCAAAATAGTGATAAAAATAAGTCCAAAAAAGATGTAAAATATCCAAAAGATAAAAAACAAAAAATAAATGATTAGTATGTGCACAAACTAGTGAGAGTGATCCCAAAAAGGGGGCTTATGTGGAGGGGTTATGTTTCCATGTAGAAAAATTATTTGCTGTATAAAAATAAAAAATAGAAAATAAAAATAAGCAAAAATACAAAAATATAAATAAAAATAATCCTAGGGAATCTTCAAACCCTGAAAATAAAAGATAATAACAATAGTGTAATACTGTATTATAATTCAACAATCAAGGAATAAATAGCTCACCATAGCTCTGTCAACGCGTTTCGGCCCTCAAGAGAGGCCTTTATCAAGACTATAGTATGGTGTGGGTGAGCTGAGGACTTTATACCTTTCTCTAACCAATCAAATTGCATTGAAATTGCGCCAAATTTTTGCGCCAAAATTTCGCGCCAAAATTTCGCGCCAAAAATGTGGTACCGGAAGTGTTGAGCCGGAAGTGCTCATCTGAATAAAAAAAAAAAAAAAAAAAAAAGTTCACATTTGTCTCTGTATCATTTAGATAAGGCTTTTATTTAGAGTTTGTCTATGTTTATGTTTATTAAACATTGTCTATGTTGTTCCTAATGTGTTTATTCGTGTTATGTGCCTTAGTAGTTAGCTGTGGGGTCAAATGTTATGGTTTGCCGGTGTTTTTTTTAACCGGAAATGGCCGCTGAGATGTAAACATCCGGTTAAGCTATATCGGATGTTATGGGTGAGGCGGAAGTGGTATTTACTCTGTACCAATCAGATCCGGAGGGGCAGAAAGCAGTTATCCCACATGTAGAGCCAGTTTTACAACTTGGCATGAAATATATGACAAAATACCGGTACGTTTCTGAGCCGGAAGTAGCCGGAAAAAGTAAGATACTTTAACATCCGGTAAGATTGAGCCGGATGTTGCACCTTACCGGTCATGGTTAAACCGGAAGTGGTGTGTATCCTAGCCTATTCAAATTCAAAGGGACAAAAAGTGTTAACCTTGGTATTTGTCTAGTGAACAAAATCAATGTAGGGATCACGGTACAGAGAGTGTATATTGTAAAATACACAGTTTATATATATTGGAAAATATATATATATATCGAAAAATACATAATCTAATAAATAGAGATCTAAAAACCTTAAAGGAACTTTTGGAAACTTTCTAAAAAACTTTTTAGGATAAAAATATAAAAGATATGTAGTATAAAGAAAAACTTTTTTACAATGCATCTATGATTGGTTAGAAAATCTATAGAAGGAGTACATTTGTATCAACCTGTATTCTCTTTTTGTCATGTGCAATATTGGGTATTGGAAGTCTTATTTTCTATCTAAATGTGCCTGGTATAAAAATTAGTTAACCATGTGCGCACTATGATAGGAGTTTTTTTAAATCTGATGTGGATATGAAGGAAACTTGTCTCATACAAGTATATGAATGTATTTATGTAGATTGTGAGATCAATGGGTACTTTTATCGATCTAATTGATTAGTTGTCTTTTGGGGAATTGTGAATTTAAATTTGTTATGAGGTGTAATCATGTTGTTGGTATTGGGATTATGTTACCTCTATACACATTTTAAATTGTGTTTATATTCTTATGAAGAGTCAGGCTTCGGTTACTTTCTAACTTATTCTGTTAGATATTTCCCAGATGGAGAGGTTGCTAAGTCAAGTGTCTCTTATGCTGTTGACATATTATGGGATCATATCTTGTTAATATTATTGGCATCTCATATGCTGTTGACATATTAGGGGATCATATCTTGTTAATGTTATTGGCATCTCTATAGTCTCTCTGTATGTGTAATAAGGTTTGTTGGAACTCATCTTATGGCTATTTGAGTAGAGCAATAAAAATAAAGATGATTAGATTGGCTTTAGAGATCCTAATATAGATCTTTGTGTGGATCTATGCAGGACATCTTCATTAGAAATATTTTGTTCTTGTCGTGTCATATATTGACCTCGTTATGTTTTCTTTATTGTTTTCCTTCTGTATGAGGGCAGCAGTGTTTTCCGAATAGATATTCAGAAGTCAAATTTATGTGTGTTTCAAGCTTAAAAGATGTGAGAGGTCTTCCTTGTTGTTCAGACCCTTCGGGTAGAGACAATCCAGCTCAAATATCCATCTGGATTCCGCGATTAGGAGCTTCTTTTCATAGTTGCCTCCCCTCCAATTAGGCTTTACTATCTGGATACCATAGAAGTTTAGATCCTTGATGTTTCCTTTGTGTTTAATAGAAAAGTGTCTATACAGTGCGGTGTCTGTGCTGCCATGTTCAATCTGTAGCACATGTTCCCGTATTCTGTCTTTTAGGCATCTCGAGGTTTGTCCGACGTATTGTAGTCCACATTTGCATTGTATTATGTAAATTACCCCCTTGCTGCTGCATCTGATCAGATCCTTTATTTCATGTTTGATACTGGAGTTGTGCGGTGAAAAGTTTTTGATTTTCAAGCCTCTCTTACACGCCTTGCAGCTCGGGCATGGGAAAAAACCTTTTATGGGTTTCCCGGATATATCTCTCGTCTGAGGTGTTGTTGGGCGTGGAATGCTAGGAGATAGAATGTTCTTAAGGTTATCTGATTTTCTATAGATAAATTTCGGTCTGTTGATGAGTGTTTCGCCAATTGTGTCGTCATCCTTCAGTAGATGCCAGTGCTTTTCTATTATTTTCTCGATGGTTCTCCTGTTTTCGCTGTACTGCGTGATAAAGGCAACCTCTATGGAGTCGGTGTTCATGTCTCTCCTAATTCTCTTGTCTTTATACTTGAGAAGTTCCTTGCGATCCTTTTGCCTGACTTCTTCTATATCTTTGTGGAGTTTTTCCTCTTCATATCCTCTCTCAAGAAAGCGTTTTTTCAGTTCTTCCGCCTGGGTTTCCCATAAAATGGGGTCCGAACAGTTCTTTTTCAATCTTAGTAACTGTCCCTTTGGTATATTCTCCTTCCATTTGAAATGATGGCAGCTGTCCCTGTGGACATAGTTGTTACAATCCACAGGTTTAAAAAATGTTGAAGTCTGAAGTTTCCCATTTTTGATGGTAATTTTTAGATCGAGGAATGTGATTTCCTTGTCACTGATCTCGTAGGTAAATTTCAGGTTGTTGGTGTTGTTATTCATAACCCTTATAGTGTGTTCTAAATCTTCTTTGGAGCCTTTCCATATCAGGAGGATGTCATCTATGTACCTGTAGTAGGAGACTAGGTCCGCGCCGGCTGGGCACGACTCCCAAAATATGTGTTCCCATTTGCCCATGTAAAGGTTCGCATAGCTCGGCGCGAACCTAGTCCCCATGGCGGTGCCGCACAGCTGTCTATAAAATTTCCCATCGTGGTGGAAATAGTTGTGCGTTAGAATATAGTTAATCCCTTCCAGAATGAATGTCTTCTGTAGTGCCGGCACTGTGTGGTCCTTCTTGAGAAAGTACTCTACAGCTTCTCGACCTCCTTTGTGTGGTATGCAGGTATATAGGGAGGTGACGTCACAGGTGGCGAGTAGGTAGTTCTCTTTCCATTCTGTATTCTCCAGACTGTTCAGAATTTGTGTGGAATCTCTCACGTACGATGGTAGTTGTGTCACATATTTCTGTAAGTTCTTATCTAGATATTCAGACAGATTACTGGTTAGAGACCCTATGCCGGATATGATGGGTCTTCCCGGAGGGTTGTGGAGGGTCTTATGGATTTTCGGGAGGTAGTAGAAGACGGGAGTGATGGGATGCTCCACGCTTATGTATCTGAATTCTTTATGGTTCAGTATTTTGTTGTTATGTGCCTCTCCTAGAATCCTGTCCATTTCCTTCTTGAAACCATCTGTGGGGTTGTTCCTCATAATTTCGTAGGTCTTGGTGTCTGACAAGATTCGTCTGCATTCTGTGTAGTAGTCTTCTTTATCCAGGACTACTATGCCGCCCCCCTTGTCGGCGGGTTTGATCACTAAGTTTCTGTTCTTTTCCAGTGCTTTGATGGTTAGCATCTGGCTCTTAGATAGATTTTGTTTGTGTTTCATTAGTTGATTCTGACTGATTTTCTTCAAGTCGTTGCATACCATCGTCTCAAAGATTTCGATGGCGTTGCCCTTGCTGGATGTAGGGTAGAAGGATGAATTGGGTTTTAAGTCAGTGTGTTGGTATGAATCTGTGGGTCTATTGTCATATTCGAGAGGTGACTTCATAAAATGCCGTTTCAGTGTTAGCTTTCTTGTGAATTGTTTGATGTTGACAAATGTGTCAAATTTGTTGAGGCCTTTGGATGGGGCAAAGGAGAGGCCGTAGCTTAAAATAGATTTTTCTTTGTCCGTTAGAGTAATAGAGCTGAGGTTGTATATTCCCTTGGTGTTCACTTCATTCTCTGGACTGTTTGTATGTTCTTTCTCAATTTTGCCATTTATTCTCCTTCCGCCCCTCTTTCCTCTGTGCTTATTCTTTTTTCCATAGGGTGTTGGAATTCGTCTGTGTTGGAATTCTTCCTCTTTATGGAGGTTCTTTCTAGTTCTTTGGTCGTCAATTGGTGATTCACTAAAAAATGACTGGAATTGGAGGCTGTGGGAACGTCATTGTGGTTGACGTTAGAAATAATGTTAGTGGATGTAGGGTTTAACTGTCTTTGGTCGACTTGTTTGTTTGCCCGGTTTTCTTTGTTGTCACTTGGCTTCGACCTGTTGGTGTTGGGTGTATTTCTATACCCTTGATGTTCCATTCTGAAGTTATGTTCCATCCTATTGTGATAGGAATTGTGGGAGTAGTTGGTGTGGTTGGGCTGAAATTTATTCTCGTAAGTTCTATTTGGTGTGTGCATTTGCTCCTCATATCCAAAGTTGTGTTGTCTCCTGCAATGTTGTTGGTCATAGTCCCTTCTGTAGTATGGTCTATCATAGTTTCTCCATCTTGGATATTGGTTTCTTCTATATGTGAATTTTTCATTGAAATTCCACCTTGGAGAGTTGAAACCTTCCTTAAACTGATGTGGTCTTTGGGAATGATGGTAGTCCGAATCCTTGTGAAGAAAAGGATCCTCTTTTCGGTTATTCCTGTGATTCATTACTCCATTTGGACGATAGTGACGTTCGATGACGCAGATTCATAATTTCCGGCGTCTTTGTTGACGCCGAGTCCTTTCACAAGGTTGCGTCTTCAATGACGCGAATGTGTCATTTCCGGATGTTGTTAGCGCCAAAAAATATTCTCTGTTTCTTTGTGCGTCATTCTTGGCGCCAAATATTTTCATAATTTAAACCCCATTCCTATATGCCTCTTGCCTTTTTTCTCTATCAGAGGGCTATGCTGTTGCATTTTTTTCCCATTCCTGAAACTGCCATATAAGGAAATTGATAATTTTGCTTTATATGTTGTTTTTTCTCTTACATTTTGCAAGATGTCTCAATCTGATCCTGTCTCAGAAAACACTGTTGGAAGCCTGCTGACTGATAACAGTTCTACCAAAGCTAAGTACATTTGTTGTAATCTTATGGAGATTATATCTCCAGCTGTGGTTTGTAATAAGTTGTCATGATAAACTTTTACATGCAGAGAATGTGTCCATCAGTAATAGTACATTGCCTGTTGCTGTTCTTTTAACATCTAATGTACAAGATATACCTGTGAATTTATAAGAATTTTTTGCTGATTCTATTCAGAAGGCTTTTGTCTGCCATCCTGCCTTCTAATAAATGTAAAGGTCTTTTTAAACTTCTCATAAAGTTGATGAAATTTCAAATGACCGACAACATACTGAATTATCCTCCTCTGCTGAGGATCTATCTGATTCATAAGATCCTTCCTCAGATATTGACACTGACAAATCTACTTTTCTCCAACATAGGTGTGTCCGGTCCACGGCGTCATCCTTACTTGTGGGATATTCTCTTCCCCAACAGGAAATGGCAAAGAGCCCAGCAAAGCTGGTCACATGATCCCTCCTAGGCTCCGCCTACCCCAGTCATTCTCTTTGCCGTTGTACAGGCAACATCTCCACGGAGATGGCTTAGAGTTTTTTAGTGTTTAACTGTAGTTTTTCATTATTCAATCAAGAGTTTGTTATTTTCAAATAGTGCTGGTACGTACTATTTACTCAGAAACAGAAAAGAGATGAAGAATTCTGTTTGTATGAGGAAAATGATTTTAGCAACCGTAACTAAAATCCATGGCTGTTCCACACAGGACTGTTGAGAGCAATTAACTTCAGTTGGGGGAACAGTTTGCAGTCTCTTGCTGCTTGAGGTATGACACATTCTAACAAGACGATGTAATGCTGGAAGCTGTCATTTTCCCTATGGGATCCGGTAAGCCATGTTTATTACGATTGTAAATAAGGGCTTCACAAGGGCTTATTTAAACTGTAGACTTTTTTTGGGCTAAATCGATTGATATTAACACTTATTTAGCCTTGAGGAATCATTTATTCTGGGTATTTTGATTTAATAATATCGGCAGGCACTGTTTTAGACTCCTTATTCTTTAGGGGCTTTCCCAAAGCATAGGCAGAGTCTCATTTTCGCGCCGGTGTTGCGCACTTGTTTTTGAGAGGCATGGCATGCAGTCGCATGTGAGAGGAGCTCTGATACTTATAAAAGACTTCTGAAGGCGTCATTTGGTATCGTATTCCCCTTTGGGTTTGGTTGGGTCTCAGCAAAGCAGATACCAGGGACTGTAAAGGGGTTTAAAGCTTAAAACGGCTCCGGTTCCGTTATTTTAAGGGTTAAAGCTTCCAAAATTGGTGTGCAATATTTTCAAGGCTTTAAGACGCTGTGGTGAAAATTTGGTGAATTTTGAACAATTCCTTCATGTTTTTTCGCAATTGCAGTAATAAAGTGTGTTCAGTTTAAAATTTAAAGTGACAGTAACGGTTTTATTTTAAAACGTTTTTTGTACTTTCTGATCAAGTTTATGCCTGTTTAACATGTCTGAACTACCAGATAGACTGTGTTCTGAATGTGGGGAAGCCAGAATTCCTATTCATTTAAATAAATGTGATTTATGTGATAATGACAATGATGCCCAAGATGATTCCTCAAGTGAGGGGAGTAAGCATGGTACTGCATCATTCCCTCCTTCGTCTACACGAGTCTTGCCCACTCAGGAGGCCCCTAGTACATCTAGCGCGCCAATACTCCTTACTATGCAACAATTAACGGCTGTAATGGATAATTCTGTCAAAAACATTTTAGCCAAAATGAACCCTTGTCAGCGTAAGCGTGGCTGCTCTGTTTTAGTTACTGAAGAGCATGACGACGCTGATATTAATATCTCTGAAGGGCCCCTAACCCAATCTGAGGGGGCCAGGGAGGTTTTGTCTGAGGGAGAAATTACTGATTTAGGGAACATTTCTCAGCAGGCTGAATCTGATGTGATTACATTTAAATTTAAATTGGAACATCTCCGCATTTTGCTTAAGGAGGTATTATCCACTCTGGATGATTGTGAAAATTTAGTCATCCCAGAGAAACTATGTAAAATGGACAAGTTCCTAGAGGTGCCGGGGCTCCCAGAAGCTTTTCCTATACCCAAGCGGGTGGCGGACATTGTTAATAAAGAATGGGAAAGGCCCGGTATTCCTTTCGTCCCTCCCCCCATATTTAAAAAATTGTTTCCTATGGTCGACCCCAGAAAGGACTTATGGCAGTCAGTCCCCAAGGTCGAGGGAGCGGTTTCTACTTTAAACAAACGCACCACTATTCCCATAGAGGATAGTTGTGCTTTCAAAGATCCTATGGATAAAAAATTAGAAGGTTTGCTTAAAAAGATGTTTGTTCAGCAGGGTTACCTTCTACAACCCATTTCATGCATTGTCCCTGTCACTACAGCCGCATATTTCTGGTTTGATGAACTGCTTAAGGTGCTCGATAGTGACTCTCCTCCTTATGAGGAGATTATGGACAGAATCAATGCTCTCAAATTGGCTAATTCTTTCACTCTAGACGCCTCTTTGCAATTGGCTAAGTTAGCGGCTAAGAACTCTGGGTTTGCTATTGTGGCGCGCAGAGCGCTTTGGTTGAAATCTTGGTCGGCTGATGCGTCTTCCAAGAACAAGCTACTAAACATTCCTTTCAAGGGGAAAACGCTGTTTGGTCCTGACTTGAAAGAGATTATCTCTGATATCACTGGGGGTAAGGGCCACGCCCTTCCTCAGGATCGGCCCTTCAAGGCAAAAAATAGACCTAATTTTCGTCCCTTTCGTAAAAACGGACCAGCCCAAGGTGCTACGTCCTCTAAGCAAGAGGGTAATACTTCTCAGGCCAAGCCAGCTTGGAGACCAATGCAAGGCTGGAACAAGGGAAAGCAGGCCAAGAAACCTGCCACTGCTACCAAGACAGCATGAAATATTGGCCCCCGATCCGGGACCGGATCTGGTGGGGGGCAGACTCTCTCTCTTCGCTCAGGCTTGGGCAAGAGATGTTCTGGATCCTTGGGCGCTAGAAATAGTCTCCCAGGGTTATCTTCTGGAATTCAAGGGACTTCCCCCAAGGGGGAGGTTCCACAAGTCGCAGTTGTCTTCAGACCACATAAAAAGACAGGCGTTCTTACATTGTGTAGAAGACCTGTTAAAAATGGGAGTGATTCATCCTGTTCCATTAAGAGAACAAGGGATGGGGTTCTACTCCAATCTGTTCATAGTTCCCAAAAAAGAGGGAACGTTCAGACCAATCCTAGATCTCAAGATCTTAAACAAATTTCTCAAGGTCCCATCGTTCAAGATGGAAACCATTCGAACTATCCTTCCTTCCATCCAGGAAGGTCAATTTATGACCACGGTGGATTTAAAGGATGCGTATCTACATATTCCTATCCACAAGGAACATCATCGGTTCCTAAGGTTTGCATTCCTGGACAAACATTACCAGTTCGTGGCGCTTCCTTTCGGATTAGCCACTGCTCCAAGGATTTTCACAAAGGTACTAGGGTCCCTTCTAGCGGTGCTAAGACCAAGGGGCATTGCAGTAGTACCTTACCTGGACGACATTCTGATTCAAGCGTCGTCCCTTCCTCAAGCAAAGGCTCACACGGACATTGTCCTGGCCTTTCTCAGATCTCACGGCTGGAAAGTGAACGTGGAAAAGAGTTCTCTATCCCCGTCAACAAGGGTTCCCTTCTTGGGAACAATTATAGACTCCTTAGAAATGAGGATCTTTCTAACAGAGGCCAGAAAAACAAAGCTTCTGGACTCTTGTCGGATACTTCATTCCGTTCCTCTTCCTTCCATAGCTCAGTGCATGGAAGTGATCGGGTTGATGGTGGCGGCGATGGACATAGTTCCTTTTGCGCGCATTCATCTAAGACCATTACAACTGTGCATGCTCAGTCAGTGGAATGGGGACTATACAGACTTGTCTCCGAAGATACAAGTAAATCAGAGGACCAGAGACTCACTCCGTTGGTGGCTGTCCCTGGACAATCTGTCTCAAGGGATGATGTTCCACAGACCAGAGTGGGTCATTGTCACGACCGACGCCAGTCTGATAGGCTGGGGCGCGGTCTGGGGATCCCTGAAAGCTCAGGGTCTTTGGTCTCGGGAAGAATCTCTTCTACCGATAAATATTCTGGAACTGAGAGCGATATTCAATGCGCTCCAGGCCTGGCCCCAGCTTGCGAGGACCAGGTTCATACGGTTTCAATCAGACAACATGACGACTGTTGCGTACATCAACCATCAGGGGGGAACAAGGAGTTCCCTAGCGATGGAAGAAGTAACCAAAATTATTCTTTGGGCGGAGTCTCACTCCTGCCACCTGTCTGCTATCCACATCCCAGGAGTGGAAAATTGGGAAGCGGATTTTCTGAGTCGTCAGACATTGCATCCGGGGGAGTGGGAACTCCATCCGGAAATCTTTGCCCAAGTCACTCACCTGTGGGGCATTCCAGACATGGATCTGATGGCCTCTCGTCAGAACTTCAAAGTTCCTTGCTACGGGGCCAGATCCAGGGATCCCAAGGCGGCTCTAGTGGATGCACTAGTAGCACCTTGGACCTTCAAACTAGCTTATGTGTTCCCGCCATTTCCTCTCATCCCCAGGCTGATAGCCAGGATCAAGCAGGAGAGGGCGTCGGTGATCTTGATAGCTCCTGCGTGGCCACGCAGGACTTGGTATGCAGATCTGGTGAATATGTCATCGGCTCCACCTTGGAAGCTACCTTTGAGACGAGACCTTCTTGTTCAGGGTCCGTTCGAACATCCGAATCTGGTTTCACTCCAGCTGACTGCTTGGAGATTGAACGCTTGATTTTATCGAAGCGAGGATTCTCAGATTCTGGGATCGATACTCTTGTTCAGGCCAGAAAGCCTGTGACTAGAAAGATTTACCACAAAATTTGGAAAAAATATATCTGTTGGTGTGAATCTAAAGGATTCCCTTGGGACAAGGTTAAGATTCCTAGGATTCTATCCTTCCTTCAAGAAGGATTGGAAAAAGGATTATCTGCAAGTTCCCTGAAGGGACAGATTTCTGCCTTGTCGGTATTACTTCACAAAAAGCTGGCAGCTGTGCCAGATGTTCAAGCCTTTGTTCAGGCTCTGGTTAGAATCAAGCCTGTTTACAAACCTTTGACTCCTCCTTGGAGTCTCAATTTAGTTCTTTCAGTTCTTCAGGGGGTTCCGTTTGAACCCTTACATTCCGTTGATATTAAGTTATTATCTTGGAAAGTTTTGTTTTTAGTTGCGATTTCTTCTGCTAGAAGAGTCTCAGAATTATCTGCTCTGCAGTGTTCTCCTCCTTATCTGGTGTTCCATGCAGATAAGGTGGTTTTACGTACTAAACCTGGTTTTCTTCCAAAAGTTGTTTCTAACAAAAACATTAACCAGGAGATTATCGTACCTTCTCTGTGTCCAAAACCAGTTTCAAAGAAGGAACGTTTGTTGCACAATTTGGATGTTGTTCGCGCTCTAAAATTCTATTTAGATGCTACAAAGGATTTTAGACAAACATCTTCCTTGTTTGTTGTTTATTCAGGTAAAAGGAGAGGTCAAAAAGCAACTTCTACCTCTCTCTCTTTTTGGATTAAAAGCATCATCAGATTGGCTTACGAGACTGCCGGACGGCAGCCTCCCGAAAGAATCACAGCTCATTCCACTAGGGCTGTGGCTTCCACATGGGCCTTCAAGAACGAGGCTTCTGTTGATCAGATATGTAGGGCAGCGACTTGGTCTTCACTGCACACTTTTACCAAATTTTACAAGTTTGATACTTTTGCTTCTTCTGAGGCTATTTTTGGGAGAAAGGTTTTGCAAGCCGTGGTGCCTTCCATTTAGGTGACCTGATTTGCTCCCTCCCTTCATCCGTGTCCTAAAGCTTTGGTATTGGTTCCCACAAGTAAGGATGACGCCGTGGACCGGACACACCTATGTTGGAGAAAACAGAATTTATGTTTACCTGATAAATTTCTTTCTCCAACGGTGTGTCCGGTCCACGGCCCGCCCTGGTTTTTTTAATCAGGTCTGATATTTTATTTTTCTTTAACTACAGTCACCACGGTACCATATGGTTTCTCCTATGCAAATATTCCTCCTTAACGTCGGTCGAATGACTGGGGTAGGCGGAGCCTAGGAGGGATCATGTGACCAGCTTTGCTGGGCTCTTTGCCATTTCCTGTTGGGGAAGAGAATATCCCACAAGTAAGGATGACGCCGTGGACCGGACACACCGTTGGAGAAAGAAATTTATCAGGTAAACATAAATTCTGTTATTTATTTAAAATGGAGTACATTCGTTCTTTGTTGAAGAAGGTTTGATTATATTGGATATTGAGAAGACTAGTCCTCTTGATTTTATAGCTAGTAAACATTTAAATTCTGTTTATAAACCTCCTGTGGTTATTTCAGAGGTGTTTTTCAGTTCCTGATGCTATTTCTGATATGATTTCTAATGAATGGAATATGTTTGGTGGTACTTTTATTCCTTCTTTAAGGTTTAAAAAATTGTATCCTTTGCCAGCAGTTAGATTGGAGTTTTGGGAAAAGATCCCCAAAGTTGATGGGGCTATCTCTACTCTTGCTAGATGTACTACTATTCCTACGGAAGATAGTATTTCTTTTAAAGATCCTTTAGATAGGAAACTTGAATCTTATCTAAGGAAAGCTTATTTATTTTCAGGTCTTCTTCGTAGGCCTGCAATTTCCTTGGCTGATGTTGCAGCTGCTTCAACTTTTTGGTTGGAAACTTTAGTGCAACAAGTATCGAATCATGATTTGTCTAGCATTGTTAACTTGATTCAACATGCTAATAATTTCATTATGCCATTTTTTGATATCATTAAAAATTGATGTTAAATCTCTGTCTTTAGCTATTTTAGCTAGAAGAGCTTTGTGGCTTAAATCTTGGAATGCTGATATGACTTCTAAATCCAGATTGCTATTTCTTTCCTTCCAAGGTAATAAATT
Organism: Bombina bombina; assembly: GCF_027579735.1. NCBI lineage: Eukaryota > Metazoa > Chordata > Amphibia > Anura > Bombinatoridae > Bombina > Bombina bombina. The sequence continues at coordinate 125,575,132 of NC_069506.1, forward strand.
ATTTGGTTCAGTTGGATTCAATAATTTCAACTGTCACTGGGTGAAGGGAGTTTTTTTTGCCTCAAGATAAGATCTAAGGGTAAATCTAAAGCTTCTAACCGTTTTTGTTCTTAAATAAGGAACAGAAACCTAATTCTTCCCAAAGGAATTTGTTTCCAATTGGAAGCCTTCTTCAAATTGGAATAGATCAAAGCCAGCCCCTAAGTCCGCATGAAGGTGCGGCTCTTATTCCAGCTCAGCTGGTAGGGGGCAGATTAAGATTTTTCTAAGATGTTTGGATCAATTCGGTCCAAAATCATTAGATTCAGAATATTGTCTCTCAGGGGTACAGAATAGGATTCAGAGTAAGTCCGCCTGTGAGAAGATTTTTCTCTCACGCATTCCAGCAAACCCAGTAAAGGCTCAGGCTTTCCTGAAGTGTGTTTCAGACCTGGAGTTATCTGGGGTAATCATGCCAGTTCCGTTGGAGAAACAGGGTCTGGGGTTTTATTCAAATCTATTCATTGTCCCAAAGAAAGTAATTTCATTTAGACCAGTTTTGGATCTAAAAATTTTGAATTGATATGTAAGAGTACCAACTTTCAAAATGGTGACTATAAGGTCTATTCTGCTTTTTGTTCAGCAAGGGCATTATATGGATGCATATCTTCATATTCCAATTCATCCAGATTGCTTTCAATTTCTCTTTTTTAGACAAGCATTACCAATTTGTTGCTCTTCCTTTTTTGGCCTAGCGACAGCTCTAGGAATCTTTTCAAAGGTTCTTGGTGTCCTACTCTCTGTTATCAGAGAGCGGGGTGTAGCGGTGTTTCCTTATTTGGACGATATCTTGGTACTTGCTCAGTCTTTATGTTCTGCAGAATCTCACACAAATCAACTACTGTTTTTTCTTCAAAGACATGGTTGGAGCATCAATTTACCAAAAAGTTCCTTGATTCCTCAGACAAGGGTCACCTTTTTAGGTTTCCAGATAGATTCAGTGTCCATGACTCTGTCTCTAACAGACAAGAGACAATTTAAATTGGTTTCAGCTTGTTGGAACCTTCAGTCTCTATTATTCCCTTCAGTAGCTATGTGCATGGAAGTTTTAGGTCTCATGACTGCAGCATCGGACGCGATTCTCTTTGCTCGTTTTTATATGAGACCTCTCCAGCTTTGTATGCTGAATCAATGGTGTAGGGATTATACAAGGATATCACAATTAATATCCTTAAATCCCAATGTTCGACTATCTCTGACTTGGTGGTTAGATTACCAACGTATAGTTCTAGGGGCCTCTTTGGTTCGTCCAACCTGGACTGTGATCACAACAGATGCGAGTCTTTTTAGGTTGGGGAGCTGTTTGGGGATCTCTGACAGCACAAGGGGTTTGGAAATCTCAAGAGGCGAGATTACCAATCAGTATTTGGAACTCCATGCAATTTTCAGGGCTCTTCAGGCTGGGCCTCTGTTGAAGAGAGAACTGATTCATTTGTTTTCAGACAGACAATATCACAGCTGTGGCATATGTCAATGATCAGGGTGGGACTCACAGTCCCCTAGCTATGATAGAAGTATCTTGAATACTTTCTTGGGTGGAATCCAGCTCTTGTCTAACTTCTGTGGTACATATCCCAGGTGTAGACAATTGGAAAGCGGAATATCTTAGCCGTCAGACTTTACATCCGGAAGAGAGGTCTCTCCATCCAGATGTGTTTTCTCAGATTGTTCAGATGTGGGGTCTTCCAGAAATAGATCTGATGGCTTCTCATCTAAACAAGAAACTTCCTAGGTACCTGTCCAGGTCCAGGGATCTTCAGGCGGAAGCAGTGGATGCATTGACACTTCCTTGGTGCTACCAACCTGCTTATATTTTCCCCCCGCTAGTTCTTCTTCCAAGAGTGATATCCAAAATCATCATGGAACAGTCATTTGTATTGCTGGTAGCTCCAGCATGGCCTCACAGGTTTTGGTATGCGAATCTTGTTCGGATGTCCAGTTGCCAACCTTGGCCTCTTCCATTTAGGTCGGATCTTCTGTCTCAAGGTCCGTTTTTTCCATCAGGATTTCAAATCATTAAATTTGAAGGTATGGGAATTGAACACCTAGTGCTTAGTCATAGAGGTTTCTCTGACTCCGTGATTAATACTAGGTTACAGGCTCGTAAATCTGTTTCTAGAAAGATTTATTATCGAGTTTGGAAGACTTATTTTCATGGTGTTCTTCTCATAAATTCGTTTGGCATTCTTTCAGAATTCCTAGAATTTTTCAGTTTCTTCAGGATGGTTTGGATAAGGTTTTGACTGCAAGTTCCTTGTAGGGACAAATCTTTGCTCTTTCTGTCTTATTTCACAGAAAGATTGCTAAGCTTCCTGATATTCACTGTTTTTTACAGGCTTTGGTTTGTATCAAGCCTGTCATTAAATCAATCTCTGCTCCTTGGAGTTTTAATTTGGTTTTGAAGGCTTTACAGGCTCCTCCATTTGAGCCTATGCATTCTTTGGATATTAAACTACTTTCTTGGAAAGTGTTGTTCCTTTTGGCCATCTCTTCTGGTAGAAGAGTTTCTGAATTATCTACTCTTTATTGTGAATCTCCTTTTCTGATTTTTCATCATTTAAATTCTTTCCTAAGGTTGTGATTTCTAACAACATGAATAGAGAAATTGTTGTCCCTTCCTTGTGTCCTAATCCTAAGAATTCTTTGGAGAAATCCTTCCATTCTTTGGATGTGGTAAGAGCTTTGAAATATTATGTTGAAGCTACTAAAGATTTCAGGAAGACTTCTAGTCTATTTGTTATCTTTTCTGGTTCTAGGAAAGGTCAGAGGGCTTCTGCCGTTTCCTTGGCTTCGTGGTTAAAGCTTTGGTTTCATTCAGCTAATTTGGGGTCGGGTCAAGCCCCGTATCAGAGAATTACAGCTCATTCTACTAGATCAGTCTCCACTTCGTGGGCTTTTAAGAATGAAGCTTCAGTTGATCAGATTTGCAAAGCAGCAACTTGGTCTTCTTTGCATACATTTACTAAATTCTACCGTTTTTGATGTATTCGCTTCTTCGAAGCAGTTTTTGGTAGAAAAGTTCTTCAGGCAGCTGTTTCAGTTTGATTCTTCTGCTTATGTTTTAAGTTTTTTCTTTTCATTTAATGAGAATGAATTTATATTTTGGGTTGTGGATTATTTTTTCAGCGAGAAATGGCTGTTTTTATTTTTATCCCTCCCTCTCTAGTGACTCTTGCGTGGAGTTCCACATCTTGGGTATTGCTATCCCATACGTCACTAGCTCATGGACTCTTGCCAATTACATAAAAGAAAACATAATTTATGTAAGAACTTACCTGATAAATTAATTTCTTTCATATTGCAAGAGTCCATGAGGCCCACCCTTTTTGTGGTGGTTATGATTTTTTGTATAAAGCACAATTATTTCCAAATTCCTTTGTCGATGCTTTTTACTCCTTTCTTTATCACCCCACTTCTTGGCTATTCATTAAACTGAATTGTGGGTGTGGTGGGGGGTGTATTTATAGGCATTTTGAGGTTTAGGAAACTTTGCCCCTCCTGGTAGGATTGTATATCCCATACGTCACTAGCTCATGGACTCTTGCCAATATGAAAGAAATTAATTTTTTAGGTAAGTTCTTACATAAATTATGTTTTTTAACAGCTCCATAAACAATCGGTGTTGATGAGTTTTGCTGCCTGCTTTCTTCTCTCAAGTCCATGGCAGAGGCGATGCTACTATCTGTCACACTTGAAGGGCCGTGTTCCTGCTCCACGGCGTAGATTCCGGTAAGATTGTTTCATTTTACTTTCTTCATGATTGTATTGTACTACAAGTGTTTTCCCGAGAGGCTACCACCTTGCGGGACTAACTATAATTAGGGTCTCAGTGAGGCTCCTTTTTGTATCGAGGAATCAAGGGTTAATATCTCCTGAGGGGGTTATTGAACAGGGGTGTCTTTAATCATGTTTGTTATGCGATTCGACCTGCTTATGTGTAGTGTTACTTAGGCTCATGGCTTGTGGAACATAACTGCCTTGAAATTAACGCGGCCTTTGCGGTCGGCGCACTTTTTTTGGACTGCATGGCTTACCTTGTGACCGGGCGTGGTCACGTTTTTGACTCGCCGGTTCCGCATTCCTGACTGTATGGCAACGGAAAAATTCTGGTTTTCTGGTGCATAGAAGGTGGTGAGTGCCCCAGCCATTGTGGGTATAAGGTGCCGTTTAGATTTTTTTCAAATTTGGTCCATATTTTTGTATTCATATCTCAGTTATGAAGGACTCTGATGTTGAGATTGAAGTAGCCTCTGATTCAGATTCTATTTATTGCGAAGAATACGAATCGGCCCAGATGAAACATGATAGTCAGTTATATTCCGTAGGCCAATTTAGAGGGCTCGATTCCTCGGGATCGGGGAATCAGGGGACTGCTGAGCCATCCACCTCTGGGGGTTCTGTCTTTCGAAAGGTGAGTTCCCTACCACTTACTGTTACTACACGTGTAGGTGACCCAGATTATGCTTATCCCTCCCTGGATGGTGGTTTGTTCCCTCCGGAGGTAGCGGCACATTGCCATATGCAAATACTTATAGCGTTAGCACATCTGCAGCTTTCAGATGTCTGCTTAAGATTATGTTTGTGTCCCGTCAACCCGGGTCCCCCAGGCATGGGGTGGCCCAATCAGCTCTCCGGGGGAGTGACTGGTCCTGAGGCTCCAGCAGAGGTGTGCTGTGCTTTTAGACTGGTGCGCCTTCGTGTTCTGCTACGACATGTTTTGGCGTTGTTGGAGGATCCCATCCTTAATGGATATAGGAGTTCTCAGTCTTCTACTTCGAATAGCACAGAGAATTAAATATATGGGAATGAAGTAATCTTCGTATAGTCTGATCATTTAGTATCCTTTCTAGTCTGAGCTTGGACAAACAGGTTTCCGTTGGGCTAGTCCTGCGGGTGTGTCTGTTCTCCTTCTGCGAGAACCTACGGGTTGCCTTTCCTTTTATTTAATCCAGTGAGGATTACTTTTATTTGATTTAAAGAGCTCATGTTTTGTTTTATATTCCTTCGGGAATTTTCCTTCTGGAATCGATACTCGCGATTTCCTGATCGCACTGGTTACTTCTACGGAAGTTTGTTTTGGGGACGCGTTTAGTCCTATGTTTGTCTGTTGTTTATTTCTCCCTCCCTGGGGGTGAATATTACGGCCTTGACATTAATGACTAAGGTTCAGTTCCTTCTGTCTTGAGGCCTATTTCAAACACGTGGCGCCTGTTCTGCCTGGCTGGTCCGGTTTGGGCGTTGTGTGATTGCATTATTTGTGTTTTTCTTATCTTGTTTTTAATGGCTAAGTTTCAGCTCCTTCTGTCTTGAGGCCTATTTCAAACACGTGGCGCCTGTTCTGCCTGGCTGGTCCGGTTTTGGCGTTGTGTGATTGCATTATTTGTGTTTTTCTTATCTTGTTTTTACAAGTGCCATCTAAGCATTCTGAGGGGACCTGAGGGTCCGTTGGGTATGGGAAGTCCTCATCAGCCTTTCGTGCTGGTCGTCTGGGACTCGGTGGAGTTCAAGTGCGTCACACTCTGTTGTTTCCGATATGTCGGGATTTGAGTGTTTCCTTCCCTGCGTGGGTTGAGGATTTAGTGCCTCCTTCCCGCCGTTATGGGCGATTTTGCCCTTCAAGGGCAATTGGAATTGTCCTTCTGGACTTGTTCTTTTTGGGACTGTTCCTTTGGGTTAAGTTCTCTGGACTTTGTCCATTTTCTCCTTTGCGGTTGAGGCTGCCTTATGGGAGGGCCTTGCGGTCTTTCCTACTCTGTGATTTAGGCGTTCCTTATTAGGAATTATAGGCTATGTGGTCTCTTTATCCTGGCTCCCTCTAGGGGTTGTTTACGGGGGTTTGGGATGCTATGCATTCTTTTTCCTTGGATATAGTCCTCTGGTTCTGTACTCTGAGGAGATTATGGAGACTAGCCTTTATTAACTCGCTCTTCGGGTGACTTCATTCCCGATATTTCCCCTTGGTTCTGGAAGTTGGGTGTTTGTACACCTGTTGGGCTTAGAATCTTAGTGGTTCTGTCGTGCCCTAGCTCTTTCAGAGTTGGACTCCTGTAAGGGGTGTTCCCTTCCACTTGGGTTGGGATTTATGAGTGAGTCCTAGACCCGCTCGCCGGGTTAGTCTTATCCTCTGTGTAGTCTTTTATTCAGACGGGGTATGGTGTTTCCTGGAGTATTGTTGGTTTAAACAATTCTGGGGCTTGGGCCTTACGTTTTTCTGGATCTTTCTGGGCCTTAGCCAGCTGGTCAGATTAGGGGTTAGCTCCATGGTTTCACTACCTGGATCCCGCTGTGGGTGCAGGTACTCTTTCTTCATGACCTTATCTGGTATTCTTTTCCCGAATTTTATGATCCTATAGCTGGTTCAGGAGCTCTAATTTTCCAGGGAACATAGACTATATCTTATGGTCTCGCTAGTTGAGCTACTAGCAGCTTGGCCAGGAGTTCTGTGTGCTCAGGCTCCTCAGGACCTGCCTTGTTCTTGAATGGTATGTGCTTCCCTTTTCATTTTCCTCAGTGGTGCCTGGATGGGGGGTTGCCTTTCTTAAAGAGGTGAGGTTTTCCTCTCTCTGGAGGAAATAAAACCATTAAACAAATAAATAGACGGATATATGGGCCAGAGCTGCTTAAACTAATTTAACATAAATGGGCAGACATAAAGTTAATAAAATATGCAGTGTGCTAGAGGTATGCAAATTATGACTAGCACAGCCTGTAATTACAAAGTCATGGTAATATATACATTTAAAATAAGAAAATAAAAATAATAACCACTAATTATACAAACACATACAATAAAAACAACTTTGTAGCTAAAATATAATAAAGAAACTGTCTTCCAGAAGGCTACCTGTTAGTTAGCAGAGGGTAGATTAAACAGCTGAGTGTAAAATCTTTTTATTTTCTTTGAGTTCTGGGGCAGGAATATATTTCAAACCAGGCTGAAGGAGAGAGATATATTAGGGTGCTACCTTTTAAAAGAGGTATTATGTACTTTAGTTTTTTAAGATCCTAAGGTATCTGAGGACAAGTCTGCTAAACATTTGGATTTAATTTTTAAACCTACTGCTAAATCTTTCAATCCTTCGGCTAGGTTTAAGAAAATGTATCCTTTGTCAGCTTCTAATGTTGAGCTTTGGGAAACAGTTCATAAGGTGGATGGGGCTATTTCTACCTTGGCTAGGTGTACTATCATTCCTTTGGAAGATAGTTTTTCATTTAAGGATCCTATGGATAGGAAATTGGAATCCTTTCATTGAAGTGCTTTCCAGCAAGCAGGTTTTGTTTTTAGGCTAGCAGTGAGCGTTGCATGTGTGGCTGCAGCTTCTTCTGTTTGGTTGGATAGTCAATTTGAGAAGTTTTTCAGATGATTCTTGTAGTGGAGATTTTCTTAACCCTTTGGGTCTACTGGAGTCTGCCACTGCTTTCATTTGTGGTGCAGTTATTGACATAATTAAGATTAATTCTAAGAGTATGTCATTAGCAGTTCTTTATAGAGGGCTTTGTTGTTAAAGTCCTGGTCAGCTGATATATTTAACATATCCAGAATTTTATCTCTTTCTTTTCTGGGTTAGATTCCATTATTTCTACTGGGACAGGAGGTAAGGGAACTTTTCTTCCCCAAAACAAGAAACCTAAGGGTAAATTTTAAGCTTCTAATAATTTTTGTTCATTTCGTTAGAGTAAGGGACAAAAATCCTCTTCCTCCTCTCAGAGACAAGGATCTTCTAATTTGGCATGGAAGCCACGTTGAAATTGGAACAGATCTAAACAATCTATGAAACCTACTCCCTCATCCAAGTCAGCATGAAGGTGAAGCCCCCAATCCAGATATTCTGGTAGGGGCATGTTATGCCTTTTTCAGGACGTTTGGTCTCAGTCTGTTCAGGATCCCTGGGTTCTGAATATCGTTTCTCAGGGTTATCGAATATGTTTCAGGGTGAGGACTCTCAGAGGAAGGTTTCTTCTGTCTCATGTTCCAAAGACTCCTTTAAAAGCAAAAGCCTTCTTTCAGTCTGTTTCAGATCTGAAATCCATGGGAGTCATTGTTCCAGTTCCAATTTTGGAACAGGGGTTGGGTTTCTTTTTTTTTTTTTTAAAAAAAAACAATTTTTATTGAAGCTTCCAGTGCACAATACAAAATGCAGACATGTATACAGTTATGCAAAGTGGAAACTTACATAGTTTCTGATTAAACCAAACAAAACATATTACAACTTAACTTGGTATAACAGTGTTCCACAAATTATCCCTGCAAATTTCTAATGCCATACCTGTATGGCTTAGTACCCACTCGTTGTAGCGTTAGTTCACCCACCAGCAAGTCCAATGCTATCAAGTCCATACCCAACATGCCCCCGTCAAATCTCACATCAATTAAATATTGTCAATAAATGATTCCCACATGATCTTCATCAGCAAAAACGTGTCCCTCCTATTATTTTTCATGTAAGCATACTCTTCAAGGGACATGATGAATTGAAATTGAGAGTACCAGACAGCCACACTCGGGCTGTACTGAGACTTCCAATTTTTTGCGATCAATTTTTTTAAACTGTTGCCAGCAATGAAAATCAACTTTTTCTTATGTGTTGGTATTTTGTTAGGTAAAACATTTAGTAACCATATATGGGGGTCTGCGGGTAAGTTCAGTTCCGTCATTGTATTTGTTGCTTTAACTATAGAGGTCCAGATCGGGGCTATCAATGGGCATGTCCACCATATGTGAATCATGGATCCCAGTCCCCCACCGCATCTCCAACATTTATGAGAGGCCGAGGGGAACAGTTTATTAATCCTCGCTGGGGTGAGATACCATCTTTGTATTAGCTTTAAGTTTAATTCTATAAGACTACTTGATATAGAGACCTTAGTAACATTAGTGAACATTTTTGAAATATCGATTATAGACAAATCATTATCTAGCTCTTCGTTCCACCTATCTATATAATATGGAGTGTAACCTATTGGGGTTTTTTGTAGCAATGTATACATTAATGATAAAGTCTTTCTAGCGGGGGAACTAGACTGACACAGGGTTTCAAAGGGAGTAAGGGGTCTAAGCAGATTAAGTTTCTCAGGGTGCTTGAATATGTAGGAATGACATTGACGGAGAGAAAACCAGTTATTAAAGAAGGTTAAACCCCTCTCCATCAACTCATCAAGGTTAAAAAGTCTCGTCTCGTTGCCCAAGTGCACTAGCAATAATGCTCTAAGAGGGTTTTCTATGTGTTGAATCTTTTGTAGAAGGCCTATGGAGAGATCGGAATTTTCTGTGAGGGGTGTGAGCGGGGAGAACTGTGACGTGATATTCGGGTATTCCCTCAATACCTCCTTCCATACTGAGAAAGTTTCCATTAATATAGTGTTCTGTTTAAAGTCTGTGGATAAGTGCGGTGTTGATTGCCAGCATATCGTTCCTAAATGTGATTTTCCTGCTATGTCGTGTTCCAATGCCACCCACCTCTTAGTCTCGTAATTCTTAAACCAGTCTGCAATTCTCTGTAAAAAAACAGCCTGTCTGTATTTTTTTATATTGGGGACCCCCAATCCACCCTCGACCACAGGTAAACACATTAAGGTTTTATTAATTCTCGCTTTCTTTTTGTCCCATATGAAATCAAAAATTTTATTTTGTAAGGACGGTATAAAGCCCTTAGGCAGGGCGATGGGGAGTGTTTGCAACAGATATAAAATCCTGGGAAGTATATTCATTTTGATCGAGTTTATTTGGCCCAACCAGGAAATACCCTTAGATCTCCAGGAGGAGAGGTCGGCCGTGATAGCCCTTTGCAGAGCATCATAGTTCGCTTTAAACATCTCCTGACTAGATGTTGCTAAAAAGATACCCAAGTATTTTAGATTTTTTGTTTGTATGCGGAAGGGGCACTTCTGTGATAAGCGACAAAGGTAGTCAGCGTCACAGTGGACAGTGAGCATCTCAGATTTGGAGTTATTAATAAGAAAGTTTGAAGCGTGAAAGAAGGTGTCAAATTCATTCATAAGTCGGGGGATCGAAGAGATTGGGTCTGTTAAGAAAAATAGAACGTTGTCCGCATACAGAAGTAATTTATGTGTGGTGTTATGTATTTGAATCCCCATGATGTCTTCATTATTTCTGATAGTTATGGCCAACGTCTCTATGAAGCATGCGAAGATGAGTGGGGACAGAGGGCAACCCTGCCTAGTACCGTTTGATATCTGGAACGGGGTCGACAATATGCCATTAACTCTGATTTTAGCTATTGGGGAGCTATATAGGGCCATAACTTTAGATATGAAATGTGATCCCAGCCCAAACCCCTCCAGCGTGGCTCTCATGAAGTGCCAACAGACGCGGTCGAATGCTTTTTCCGCGTCCGTTGACACTATCGCTGATGTTATGTTATTTTGATTGATATGGTTCAGAATATGTAGAGCCCTTACAGTGTTGTCGCACGCCTCCCTATTCTGTATGAAACCGACTTGGTCGCCCTCTATAATACTAGGCAGCACTTGGGACAGTCTATTTGCTAGAATTTTCGCGTAAATCTTAAGATCCGAATTAAGTAGGGAAATTGGCCTAAAATTTTCTACACAGTCCGGGGGTTTCCCGGATTTAGGTAAGACCACGATATGTGCTTCTAACGCTGTAGGCGAAAAAGGGTCAGCTTCTGATATCTTATTAAAGAACTTTAGTAAGTGTGGTACAAGCAAAGCTTTATAGGTTTTGTAATAACCGTTAGTGTAGCCATCAGGCCCAGGGGCCTTACTGTTGGGGAGGTTCTTAATAACTTCTAGGATCTCCGAATGTTCAAATGTTTTATTCAAGGAGGCCTGTTGATCCACGCTAATTTGTGGGAGGGTAATATTATCTAGGTATTTTTTTATTAAAATAGATTTCTGTCCCTGTTCCGTTGGAAATTGCTGTGAAGTAGGGGATAAGTTATATAACTTTTTATAATATATCTGGAAAGCGTTGGCAATTTGTTGGGAGGTGTGCACCTTCTTCCCTTCACACCCTTTAATAGAAAGGACAAATTTTTTATTCGCTTTCCTTTTCAACTTTCTAGCAAAAAGGGAGCTACTCTTATTATCGTTTTCAAAATATGTCTGTTGCAATTTGAGGGCGTTTTTCTTACACTCAACATGAAGCATTTCATTAATTCGGGCCTTACAGTCAGCAATGTTCTGTGATAATGTGAGATCTGTTGGGTGTGATCTTCGTTGTGTTTCTAGATTGTTAAGCTCATTAAGAGTGTCATCCATTAGTTTTCTGGCCTGTTTATCGCGGTGTGATCTGGTGCTAATCATCTCTCCCCTGACAACTGCCTTATGTGCTTCCCATGTTAAGTTACAGTCAGGGTCATCGTCATCATTAAGAATAAAGTATTCTTCTATGACTTTACCAATTCGATCGCAAGCAATCGGGTCAGACAACAGGGTATCGTCCAGTCTCCATATATATTGATGTGTAGGGGTATGTGGCCAATCTAAGGAACACACGACCATTGCATGGTCGGACCATGTGTTAGGGGTGATTTCTATCTTAGTAACTCTAGAAAGATTAGTAACGTCCAACATGAAATAGTCTAGTCTAGAGTGTCTACGGTGTGGGTTGGAATAAAAAGTGTATTCCCTGGACTCTTGATGTATGATCCTCCATGTATCATGTAGGGTTAGATATTTTAAATTTTGTTTCACTGAGTTAATAACTTTGTGGGGTACGGAAGACAAGTTATTGGAGTTATCCCAGCATGGGTTTAAAGTGAGGTTGAAGTCCCCGCCCATTATAATGACACCCTTTGTCACTTCTAGAGTCACGTTAGTAAGGTGTTTGAAAAACACATCCTGCTTTAAGTTAGGTGCGTAAATATTAATCAGAGTGACAATTGTGTTTACCAATTTCCCCACCATAATGAGGAATCTTCCAGCTTTATCTTTGTACTTCTTAATAGGGGTGAAGGGAACACCCCTTCTTATTAAAATGGCTACCCCATTGGTTTTAACTGAATTCGATGCGTAATATGTGTCCCCAAACTTATACGAGAATGTTTTTGGTTCTCTACCTGAAACAAAATGTGTCTCCTGCATGAAGATTATGTCGCCCTTGCAGCGTACAATGTCACGAATAGCTATATTACGTTTATGTGGGCAATTTAACCCCTTAGTGTTAGCTGTTATAAAATTTAAACCCTTAGCTGACTGAGTCATGGGAGTGGTAGAAGGTGCAACAAATATTCATTGGCACTAGTGCACTGAGGCTAGGTCCATTGTAGGACAACGAGTTCTGTAGGTATATTGATGAGCGTGTAGGTGTAAGGACCCTCATACAATTGAGTGATATGTGAGCGGGCGTCTGGTTAGGGCATTGTGGAGCAGTTGTGGAACAAAACAATAAGTTCAACTTACAGTAAAACAAAAATACAAAAATACATAACAACAGTAATAAAAACAACAAAAAACATTGAGAATGTCACAAAGCATGACAACTGGAAGGAGGAATGCTCAGCGCAGACTCCAAAATTTGTGAATATTATTGGCAAGATAAGAGGAAATTAAAAATTAATAACATTAATTAGAGAAAAATCCTTTGTAAACACATGTTAAACTAGAGCACGGAAAACAGTTCAATGTGTGAGGGAGGGTTATCGACCCTTAGGCTATATGGGAAGACAGATTCCGCCTTTCCCCATAAAATGATGTCCACTGTCCCGGGAACAAGCTGCACAGTATAAACCAAGTGCAGAGGAACTGTCATTGTATAAGCTTAATTTAACAATATGTCCTATATTAGGAGTATTATCAATAACTGTGCAGATCTCACCCGTTCTAGAAGAGGGAGGAAGATTCAGGTCACCGAGTCCATACCCTGATCCATCTTTGGACTTGTTTCTTTCACGTTGCTTTTCTTGTGGCTGACTTTTGTCCAGCTTGAATTCTTGGTCTTGTTTGTAGCTTGAATCTCGGGGTTAAAACCTTTTATTGAAACATCTGAGATCCGGGGTAATTGGAATTTGATGTTCATCGCTTTGGAGAGCATATCCAGATCCTCAGGTGACTTGTAGGTATATGAATGGCCTTCATGTGATATCTGCAGACTAAACGGGAAACCCCATCTATACTTTATAGATCTTTCCTGAAGAGCTTTGGTAATAAAGCGCACATCCTTGCGTTTCTGAATGTAGTAGGGCTTAAGTCCAAGTATACTTGAAGTGAATGGTCCAGGTACATAATATTTTGAGATTTTCTAGCTTGCTGCCATATCTTCTCTTTGTCAGTGAAGCGTAGAAATTTTAAAATAGCATCTCTGGGTGGAGAACCTGGAGGAGGCGGAGGTCTAAGGGCTCTATGCGCTCTTTCTAGTTCCAGATCAGGACCATGCGGGTTTTGCAGTAACAATTTAAAGAGGCCCTGTAAATATTGATGCAAGTCGTTAAATGTAATGGCCTCCGGTAGGCCTCATAGGCGTAGGTTGTTCCGCCTCCCCCTATTATCCAGATCCTCCACTTTATCTTGTAAAGCCTCGATTTGTGCGTTAGAGACGGTGGTGTATGTAGATAGATTGTCATACATTGTGCTAAGAGAATCCTGGGAGTCTTCCACATACTCCATCCGATGCCCCAGTTCTTTTATATCCTTTTTCATGTTAACCAGTTCAGAGGTAATCAGTGACTTAAGTGTGTCGAAGTCTGCCTTTGTAGGTAAATTGGCTATGTTATCTTTAAGCTCTTTTATGCAGTCGTCAGACATGGTTGCAGATAAAGGTGATTCTGCAGATTTGACCCTTATAGTTAGGGGTTGGTCTGTTAAGGACGGATTAGGAGATGATGATCCCTGAAAGAAGCTGCTCACAGATTTAATGTTAGATGCTTGAGCTTTCTGCACTTTGTCAGGCCTAACAGACCGTCTGGACATGATATCTCAGTATTAAAGATCAGTATTCTGTGGTTGCAGATCTGTTGCTCTCTGTTGGAATGCACAAATGATCTTAGAGCAGTTTTTACATATTTTGAGTCTCTTGTCTAATAGAGTATTTTAACCGTCTAACAGTCCCCCAAGTGAAGTGCCGCAATAAAAACCCCAGCAGGGTGGGTGTCGTCAGCTTAGGCCTGATGAAACGTTGTGTAGCGTAATATAAGAATGATGTAACTAGCGGCATAGGTATTATGAAGAGCCCCTTCCAAGTTATGAGTCCTGCGAGCCACTTATGTCACGGTAAAATAGCATCCCCAGGGGTCAATATGGTTTTAAAGTGTAAGGCCAGACACGTGTGTAGTAATGTTAGCGTGCCATGCTTTGCCCAAGTGAGATATTCTGCTCGTCTTAATACATGTGGCCACCTTGATATTGAAAGCTCCGCTTATTCACTGTGTTGTCCTCCAGCATTAATAAAAATTGTCATCTCTTAACTCAATGCGATGAGCAACAAAATATGAGCGGGTGGTGACAGCTCATAGCCGGTCTGTGATCAGTTAAGATGGCGGCCGCGGCTCTCTCGGAGCAAACACACAGCCGCGATAGTAGCCATACCGCTCAAGGTATGATCAGTCCCTTTGACAACAGGGCTTCTTGCTTGATGAAGTAGAAAAAAAATTAGAGGCTCTCATCTTGCGATCATGATGAAGGAGTCTAACACTGGCACAGAGCTTCAGAGTCTAGCGGCCATTCACCAGCACGGCCAGGCTCCGCCCCAGGGGTTGGGTTTCTATTCAAATTGGTTTGTTGTTTCAAAGAAGGAAGGGACTTTTAGACCAGCTTTTGGATTTAAAAGCTCTGAACAAGTTTCTCAGGGTTCCAAATTTCAAGATGGAAACTATATTAACTATTCTACCTTTTGTGCAGCAAGGTTAGTTTATGTCCACAATAGATTCAAAGGATGCCTACCTTCATGTTCTTATTCACAAGGATCATTATCGGTTTCTAAGGTTTGTATTTCTGGACAAACTTTTTCAGTTTGTTGCTTTTCCATTTGGTCTGCCTACTGCTCCCAGAATATTTTCAAAAGTTCTCTAGGCTGTGATAAGAGCCCAGGGTATTTCAGTGTTTCCTTACCTGGATGATATCTTGGTACAGGCTCCATCTTTTCATTTAGCAGTATATCACAACAACAGATTTTTTTTTCTGGTTCTAGAAAAGGGCAGAAAGCTATAGCTGTTTATTTGGAATCTTGGCTTAGGCTTTTGATTCAGAAGGCTTACTTGGAGGTGGGTCTCCTCCTAAATGATTTACTGCCATTCAAGCAGTTCAGTTGCCACATCTTGGGCCTTTTAAGAATGAGGCTTCTGTGGATCAATTTTGCAAGGCAGATACTTGGTCTTCTTTGCATACTTTTACTAAATTCTACCATTTTTATGTTTTTGCTTCTTCTGAAGCAGCCTTTGGTAGGAAAATTCTTCAGGTTGCTTCTGATTGGTGTAGTTTTCCTAGGTTCTATTGGCTTACTTTTCAAAAATTCTAATCTATCTACGTATTGTGAAAAAAGAAAAAGGGATTATATATCATGCTCGTCCCGCATTCATTACTTGTGGACTTTTCTGCTTGGGTATTAGTTTCCCAGAACTAATGAATGGTAGACTCTCACTACATGTATGAAAAAAAACCATAATTTATGCTTTCCTGATAAATTCATCTTTCATGGTGATGAGTCTATGAGACCCCACCCTGTTTTTCTTTTGGTGGTTGCTTTCGTTTTCTTTTTGCACCTCTATTTTTCCCTGCTCTTTTTTTCTCTTATTACTTTTCCTACCTTTGTTGCTTGGCTATACATCAGATTAGTTTCTAGTAAGGAGGGGAGGGATTTAGGAATCTTTCTCTCCTCCTAGTGGCCAGGAAGTGTAATTCCCAGGAGTAAGGAATTGTGGACTCTCACCACCATGAATAATTTATCAGGTAAGCATAAATTATATTTTTTCTGGCTCCCATTTAAATCAATGGAACCTGAAAACAACCTTCTGCTATCATAATGCGGCTTGCTCAAAATAAAAACTAGAAAGCTTTGTAAATTGCTGCATGTTTAATCTTTTTCATCAGCCATTTAAATGGCTGTTGGCCATCCAAAAAAAGATTTACTCTACAAATGTGAATGAGGTATAAATATCTCCATACACAGTGGTGCTCACATCAGAGAAACAGTCATATTCTGGGTTTCATTGCTAAGCCTATATTCATTTAATATACAAATGTATGAGAAGAGGTTGTCCTACATGAGTTACAGTTACAAAAGGTGCCTGGTTTTTGAGAGGGGAAAAAAGATATGCCTTATTTTTATGCCAATGGAAAGATGACCCCTAATTTGTAACTATGTGAGTAATATGTACTCTTTTAATTAACGCCCATGTCTTTCATGTTAAATATTTATTAGTTACCCAAAGATTTGTAGGTTCCAGGGTGTCTGAGTTTTATTTTTTTTTTTTTTAATGAGATTTCTTAAGGAATAATCATTTTTTGGCTGTTGTATTAACAATTTCTTATTGGTAAGGGTAGAGCTTATGTGTATTTAACGGATTATTGTGCTATGTGGTTATGTCATTTGGCAGTCATTGGCAGGAGATGCCCTGATTCAGCAGCAAAATGAGGAGATTCGACAACTTCGTCAAGATTTGCACAGAGTTCAGCACGTGTGCACTTCAGCTGAGAAAGAGCTGCGGTATGAAAGGGAGAAAAACTTGGATTTGAAGAAGCAACATATGATGTTACAACAGGAAAATATCAAGGTTTGCTCTGACACACACTGCAGGATGGGACGTTTAGGTGTCTTTATTATGCAGTCCTATGAGAGAATGACTAAGCATTCAAAATTCAGGCTTAAAGGGACAGTCTACTCCAAATTTTTTATTGTTTCAAAAGATAGATAATACCTTTATTACCCATTCCCTAGTTTTGCACAGCCAACATGGTTATATTAATATACTTTTTACCTCTGTGATTACGTTATATCTAAGCCTCTGCAGACTGCCCGCTTATCTCGGGGCTATTTATTTATTTAGCACAATGTTATCTATTGGCACACATAAATTAGCAGTTTCTTATTGTGAAAAGCAAATAAAAAGCAAATAAAAAGCATGTGATAAGAGGCTGTCTGTAGTGGCTTAGCAATGGGCAAACATGTAGAGGTTTAAATGTTATAAAGTGTATTAATATAACAATGTTTGTTGTGCAAAGCTTGGGAATGAGTAATAAAGGCATTATCTATCTTTTTAAACAATAACATTTTTTGTGTAGACTGTCCCTTTAAAGGGACATTAAATACTAAATACATTTTCTAAGCATACTACTGAGTTTATTTCCCACCTCCCTATAGTCATGCGTGCCGCCATGTTGAAACCTACCTTTCATTACATTTTAGTTTTGATGTTTCTGCACATGTGCAGGAAATCTCTTTCTGATTAGAGGGAGGTGCAGGAATTGTATTTAGTGTCATTTTAATTTCCTTGAAATACTTGTTCAGTATAATTACATCTTTTGGCTTTACGAGAGATCTGGATCATTTTGCTAAACAGTGTATTTTAGTTCTCTCTGAAATCCAATAGGTAGATTAATATTGGCAAAGTACCTTCATAAAACCCAAAGCTTAACAGGAGACCTTCTAGGGCATTAAGTACATGCTCTAATTTGTACTACTCACTGTGGAGCTCTATTTGTTTCAACCCTGCAAAGGCATTAAACACATAGGTAAATTCTGGTTTGGTAGCTGCAACTGCTTCTCCCGATCGGTTCAGTGGCTGTTTCGTGCCCAGAATCAGCAGTTCTCTGCAACTCCTGAATTATCTATGTCTTTGCAGGAGGCTAAAAACATACAATTCCATGGTGAAGAGTTCTGAAGAATAAGAGCAGGTAATTTTCCACTACAGAGTCCCTTTAAATTCTGGCTCACACAAACATTGTTTTACTGTTATACTTTCAGATCTCTAACATACTGTACATATTACCTATTCCTAAATGTTAGCCGAGGTAACTAAGCAGGTATAACCCCAGTTACTTACTATAAGTGCTATACATCCTATTTACTCAGTAGAATCATTCAACAATTATTTACATCCAGAATGATAGACACAAACATGACAAAGTGTTAAAAGCCCATTCCAGCTCTCATGTCACATTATTTAAAGGGACACTAAACACTAAGGGCTAGATTACAAGTGGAGCGCTAATTCAATGCGCGCCGTAAAGGGGGAAATTTGCCCATTTTGGCATATGTTAAATAACCAGCCATTACGAGTGGTTGGTTAATGCTACCGCAAGCTCGCACAAGCTTTGCATTAAGTGAAATTAACCAGAGGTCAGACCTCTGGTTAATTCAAAAAATGTCCCCCAATTACCCCCCAAATAAAAAGGACAGTTCCTTTATTTAAATTAAAAATATGAGCATCTTTTTTTTTTTTTTTTTTTTTTTTTTAATAACTGTTCGAAGCAGTTATAAGGGGGTAAAATGAGGGGATGCGGGGTGTTAGAAAAAAAAGTCACTAAAAAGTGCCTTTACATAGCGTCAATGGGGACTGTGTTTTAAACAGTAAATATATATGTATATGCTTATATACATATAAGTGGTGCTAGGTTTTTTGCTGTGTCTATCGGCATCAGAAATGAGGCTCCCATTGCAGCCTATGGAAACACACTCTCGTGAGTGCAAAGGTTCCATGCAATGCAAACGCGAGGTCACGTTCGCATTGCGCTTTACTTGTAATATGTAGTCTATGATTTTGGGTGTAAAAGGAAGTATAATAATAATTCCTTAAAACTCTTCTTAACAGTATTAGTAACAGATGGGTTAATATACTGAGGTCTTTAGAAATTATTAAAGGGACAGTCAACCCAAAAAGCTTCATAAGTCCATCCTATAAAGTTCCAAACGCTTAATATTTTCCACTATAGCCCATATTTGTCACACAAATCTTTTATAAGTAATGCTACTTACTTTTTCTGCCTCTGCCTGTTTAAAATTTCCCCCTGCCCCCTCCCCTATTTCGTCACAAGGATCTTCATGGTATTCAAGTTCTCAGTTATTTCTCGGCTGTACACGCTCCTGTTTTTTGCGCATGCGCAATGGGCCGATAAGACTGTACAATGCGGTCTCATTATGTGTATAACTGACAACCAGTGTATGGACAAGGAACATCATGGGAAGTACCAATATTAGGGTCTGTGCTTAGGTGCATTTGTCATTAGTGCATGCAGTTTGAGTCCAACAATCTCCCCTTTTACTTTTTTAACACGCTCCGGCTGCAGCATTTCATTCCAATATCGTGTCAGCCTTGAAATGCTGCAGCCGGAGCGTGTTAAAAAAGTAAAAGGGGAGATTGTTGGAACCATTTACAATGCGGTCTCATTACGTGTATAACTGACAACAAGTGTATAGACAAGTCCCTGTAAACACTGAACATTTTTCTTTACTGCTGAGTAAGTGGTATACAGTATTTACAACCCATCACAATGCAAAGGAGACTGCACACGCCATTACTGAAAAGCCTGCACCTACACTGACAAGACACTTAACGTTTTGACTCAAACTGCATGCACTAAAGACAAATGCACCTAAGCACAGACCCTAATATTGGTACTTCCCATGATGTCCCTTGTCCATACACTGGTTGTCAGTTATACACATAATGAGACCGCATTGTACAGTCCTACCGGCCCATTGCGCAAAAAACAGGAGCATGTACAGCCGAGAAATAACTGAGAACTTGAATACAATGAAGATCCTTGTGTTGAAATAGGGGAGGGGGCAGGGGGACATTTTAAACAGGCAGAGGCAGAAAAAGTAAGTAGAATTACTTATAAAAGATTTATGTGACAAATATGGGCTGTAGTGGAAAATATTAAGCGTTTGGAACTTTATAGGATGGACTTATGAAGCTTTTTGGGTTGACTGTCCCTTTAATATATTTCCTTTTACACCCAGTGCTCTCTGAAACCATAGATTACATTTATATAAAAAGCATTTTTTCTTTGAGAATTGCTTGTGTCAATATTTTTATTAGTGCAACTCCGATATAGTAAAAAGTAGCTTTACTTGTAATACCAGCGCACATTTGTGTGCACTGGTATTAGTGATTGAAGCACAAATATTGCGCTTCACTCGTAATCTAGGCCTATATAAATTTCATGCACCTCCCTCTAATCATGGGTGTCGTCATTATGGAACCTAGGTTACACTTCAGGTATCTGAAGGAGTGTTATTGCACATGCACAAACACTGGAATTTAGTGAAAGCTAGATTTCAACATGGTGGCACCTATGACTAAGGGACCTGGCGAATAACCTCAATACTATGCTTATAAAATGTATTTAGTGTTAAATGTCTCTTTATATTCATAGCGGTCTGAAAATAGACTTAGCATTCTAACAGGTAGGCTTTGGCGAATGCTTCATGTGTACTGAATAAAGACAGGATTTAACGTGTATTTCCCTGAAAATACAAGACTTTGTACCACTGAGAGAGCAACAGAACAAAAAGATCTAACGACTCTGTGAATAGAAACCAGAAACAGACATAATCTTATAGCATCCCTCACTTTTTAGGTTTAGTTAGGTTGAGGCAGAATCCCCAAAATGTACTGTTCTTGCCACTCGCAGCTGCTAAGTCTATGACACCAGCCCAAATGGTGACCTTACATATAGATCATAAAGTGCAGCTTCTAATTAAGAAACAGGCTAACCTCTGTCAACCATCCTATCCTTGAAGACTATAATAATTCTGCAGGAGAGGCCTGACTAGTCCTTTAAATCTTCTGAAGTGGGTGTTGGAAACGGTCCTTAAATTTCATTAATTGATTTATCTTCCACTTTGAATGAAGAAATAGAACTCTGCTGCTATCTCACAATGTTTTCTCATAAGCCGTATAAAAGGTGTGCCCAAAATGTAGATCTCCAAGTGCTGAGCACTTTTGTGTGATTTCTCATTTCCCTCTCATTCAGTAGTGATTGAGATGTATTTTGCACAAGTATGTTTTGCACTACTTCAGTGGCCTCAATTAACAAAGCGGTGATTCAGCCCAAGAATATAAGTTCCTGTGTTAAACGAAGATCTATTTTGTCTGCCTGATCAGAATTTGCATGCATAAGTAGATAACACTGACAAACATCGCAAAAAAGTAGACCCCACCTCAATAAAGTATAGGCACCCCTTTTGTATAGAATATGATCTTATTGATCTAAGACACAAAATGGTAAATGAGTGTTGTAAATGTTATCCTTTCTACCCAAACATAGATCAATGGAGAATTAAATCAAGTGAAACAGAAAATCCCTGATATCACTGCAACGTGCTCCAGCCTTGAAGAAGATCTTGACAAGAAACGACAAAAAGTTAAAGAACTAGAACTAGAATTAATGAAGCAAAGTCAAACCTACAAACTGTATAACAATTGGCAAGAAAAATTTGAGAAAGAAAAAAACAGAGCACTTGATGCAGAAAAACAGGTAAGATAGTTATACTGGTTTTGTAGCCTTTTCACCATTGTTTCTAAAACGTAATCCTACAGTACCCCCAACAGGCCACGTTTTCATTCTAGCTGAACCAGTGCACAGCTGATGGGTGAAAGCAGGTTAGTAACCATGGTTACTGGTGATCTGATTATTTCACCTGTGCACTGGTTCAGCTATAATGAAAGGATGGCCTCGGCAGTACTTGAGGACCGCGGTTGAGAAACGCTGCTATACACCTTTTCATTCATTATACTCTCATCATGACTTCCCATTTGTTTCACTTTCTCATAAAGGGGCAGTAATGTATTATATATTCATATATCAACACAGTACTACAAAAAAACTACACTCTCTGGAAAGCCTCTTAACCCCTTAACGACCGAGGACGTGCAGGGTACGTCCTCAAAAAAAAGGCAGTTAACGCCTGAGGACGTACCCTGCACGTCCTCGGTGTGGAAAGCAGCTGGAAGCGATCCTGATCGCTTCCAGCTGCTTTCCGGTTATTGCAGTGATGCCTCGATATGGAGGCATCCTGCAATAACCTTAAATGGCCATCCGATGCAGAGAGAGCCACTCTGTGGCCCTCTCTGCACCGGACATCGATGGCCGGTATTGTTGGTGGGTGGGAGCGAACTTGGGAGGCGGGTGGGCGGCCATCGATGCGTGGTGTAATGTGCAGGGGGGCGGGATCGGGGGCGGGAGCGACGGGGGCGCGCATGTGAGCGCGCGCGTGCACGGGGGGCGGCGGGCGGGCGCGTGCACGGGGCGGGAGCGGGAGGGAACCGCTACACTACAGAAAAAAAATCTGAGAATAGCTCTAAATAATAAGAAAAAAAAAATGTTCAATACAGTTTCTAAGTGATCTGCAACTTGTGGGAGGTTGGTGGGGGGGGGCGGGAAAGCTACACTACAGAAAAGGTTTTTTTTTTAGAAAAAAATATTCCTTTTTTTACTAAACTGGGTACTGGCAGACAGCTGCCAGTACCCAAGATGGCGCCCGCTAAGGCAGAGGGGGAGGGTTAGAGAGCTGTTTGGTGTGGGATCAGTGAGGTTGGGGGCTAAGGGGGATACTACAAAGCAGCATATGTAAATATGCTAAAAAAACCTAAAAAAAACCCCACAAATATACCTTTTATTTTAGTACTGGCAGAGTTTCTGCCAGTACTTAAGATGGCGGGGACAATTGTGGGGTGGGGGAGGGAAGAGAGCTGTTTGGGAGGGATCAGGGGGTCTGATGTTTCAGGTGGGAGGCTGAGCTCTACACTAAAGCTAAAATTAACCCTGCAAGCTACATAATTAACACCTTCACTGCTAGCCATAATACACGTGTGATGTGCATCAGCATTTAGTGGCCTTCTAATTAACAAAAAGCAACGCCAAAGCCATATATGTCTGCTATTTCTGAACAAAGGGGATCCCAGAGAAGCATTTACAACCATTTGTGCCATAATTGCACAAGCTGTTTGTAAATGATTTCAGTGAGAAACCTAAAATTGTGAAAAATTTAACGTTTTTTTTTTTATTTAATCGCATTTACGGTGAAATGGTGGCATGAAATATTACCAAAATGGGCCTAGATCAATACTTTGGGTTGTCTACTACACTACACTAAAGCTAAAATTAACCATGCAAGCTCCCTACAAGCTACCTAATTAACCCCTTCACTGCTAGCCATAATACACGTGTGATGCGCAGCGCCATTTAGCAGCATTCTAATTACCAAAAAGCAACGCCAAAGTCATATATGTCTGCTATTTCTGAACAAAGGGGATCCCAGAGAAGAATTTACAACCATTTATGGCATAATTGCACAAGCTGTTTGTAAATAATTTCAGTGAGAAACCAAAAGTTTGTTAAAAAATTTGTGAAAAAGTGAACGATTTTTTGTATTTGATCGCATTTGACGGTGAAATGGTGGCATGAAATATACCAAAATTGGCCTAGATCAATACTTTGGGATGTCTTCTAAAAAAAATATTTACATGTTAATGGATATTAAGAGATTCCTAAAGATATTAGTGTTCTAATGTAACTAGCGCTAGTTTTGAAAAAATAATGGTTTGGAAATAGCAAAGTGCTACTTGTATTTATGGCCCTATAACTTACAAAAAAAGCAAAGAAGATGTAAACATTGGGTATTTCTAAACTCAGGACAAAATTTAGAAACTTTTTAGCATGGGTGTTTTTTGGTGGTAGTAGATATGTAACAGATTTTGGGGGTCAAAGTTAGAAAAAGTGTGTTTTTTTTCCATTTTTTCCTCATATTTTATAAAATTTTTTATAGTAAATTATAAGACATGATGAAAATAATGGTATCTTTAGAAAGTCCATTTAATGGCGAGAAAAACGGTATATAATATGTGTGGGTACAGTAAATGAGTAAGAGAAAAATTACAGCTAAACACAAACACTGCAGAAATGTAAAAATAGCCTTGGTCCCAAACGGACAGAAAATGGAAAAGTGCTCTGGTCATTAAAGGGTTAAATATACTTTGTATCTTCTTTGATGTGTTCAAATAGGGACAGGTATAAGTACAGTATTCATACGTGCTTTGTTAATGCTATACTACTACTAATAATAATAATACATATAAGGCACAAGACTATATGCCCAACAGGTTTAAATATCACCTCACTTTAAGTATGTTTAAATTGATTTATCTTAAAGGGATATTAAACAGTAAATGCATGCTACATATAATGATGCATTCATAACTTAGATTATCCAGAGAATAATTTGCAGATGTATATTTTAAAATTAGTTAGAAAGGCATATAAAGGTTTAGTTTCTTTAAAGTAATAGGCTACTTTATGTTAAAACCTAGGTTTTCCCTTCTCTCTCTCTTCTGTTGAGGATAATTAGGGACATATATAAAGCAAGAAATAAAATGCCCCAACAATAAACTATGCAAACAATGACTGTGTAGAATATGAGTTAAAGTGACATGAAACCCAATTGTTTTTCTTTCATGACTCAGATAAAGTATACAATTTTGAACAACTTTCTAATGCACTTCTGTTGTCACATTTTTCTTCTCCTGGTATCCTTTGCTGAAGCAGCAGTAATGAGCTACTTGGAGCTAGCTGAATACATCAGATGAGCTAATGACAGCAGTTATATATGAGCAGCCACCAATCAGAGGCTAGCTCCAGTAATGCATTGCTGCTCCTGAGCCTACCTAGGTATGATATTCAACAAA
Source organism: Bombina bombina (assembly GCF_027579735.1). Classification (NCBI taxonomy): domain Eukaryota; kingdom Metazoa; phylum Chordata; class Amphibia; order Anura; family Bombinatoridae; genus Bombina; species Bombina bombina. The sequence goes on from NC_069506.1 coordinate 125,599,773, forward strand.
GGATACCAAGAAAAGGATGCAAATTAGATAATAGAAATAAATTGATAAGTTGTTTAAAATTGTTCTGAATCACGACAGAAAATGTTTGGGTTTCTTGTCCCTTTAAAGTAATTAACAGGGGCCTAGATTTGGAGTTTTGGCGTTAGCCATGAAAACTAGCGTTAGAGGCTCCTAACGCTGGTTTAAGCTACCGCCGGTATTTGGAGTCACTCAAAATAGGGTCTAATGCTCACTTTTCAGCCGCGACTTTTCCATACCGCAGATCCCCTTACGTAAATTGCGTATCCTATCTTTTCAATGGGATCTTTCTAACTCCGGTATTTAGAGTCGTGTCTGAAGTGAGCGTTAGACATCTAACGACAAAACTCCAGCCGCAGGAAAAAAGTCAGTAGTTAAGAGCTTTCTGGGCTAACGTCGGTTTATAAAGCTCTTAACTACTGTACTCTAAAGTACACTAACACCCATAAACTACCTATTTACCCCTAAACCGAGGTCCCCCCACATCGCCGACACTCGAATAAATTTTTTTAACCCCTAATCTGCCGACCGCCACCTACGTTATCCTTATGTACCCCTAATCTTCTGCCCCTAACACCGCCGACCCCTGTATTATATTTATTAACCCCTAACCTGCCCCCCACAACGTCGCCTCCACCTACCTAAACTTATTAACCCCTAATCTGCCGACCGCAAAGCGCCGCCACCTACGTTATCCTTATGTACCCCTAATCTGCTGCCCCTAACACTGCCGACCCCTATATTATATTTATTAACCCCTAATCTGCCCCCCACAACGTCGCAGCCAGCTACCTACAATAATTAACCCCTAATCTGCCGACCGCAAAGCGCCGCCACCTACGTTATCCTTATGTACCCCTAATCTGCTGCCCCTAACACCGCCGACCCCTATATTATATTTATTAACCCCTAATCTGCCCCCCTCAACGTCGCCTCCACCTGCCTACACTTATTAACCCCTAATCTGCCGACTGGAGCTCACCGCTATTCTAATAAATGTATTAACCCCTAAAGCTAAGTCTAACACTAACACCCCCCTAAGTTAAATATAATTTACATCTAACGAAATTAATTATCTCTTATTAAATAAATTATTCCTATTTAAAGCTAAATACTTACCTGTAAAATAAATCCTAATATAGCTACAATATAAATTATAATTATATTATAGCTATTTTAGGATTAATATTTATTTGACAGGTAACTTTGTATTTATTTTAACCTGGTACAATAGCTATTAAATAGTTAAGAACTATTTAATAGTTACCTAGTTAAAATAATTACAAAATTACCTGTAAAATAAAGCCTAACCTAAATTACAATTAAACCTAACACTATACTATCATTAAATTAATTAAATAAAATACCTACAATTACCTACAATTAAACCTAACACTACACTATCAATAAATAAATTAAATACAATTCCTACAAATAACTACAATGAAATAAACTAACTAAAGTACAAAAAATAAAAAAGAACTAAGTTACAAAAAATAAAAAAATATTTACAAACATAAGAAAAATATTACAACAATTTTAAACTAATTACACCTACTCTAAGCCCCCTAATAAAACAACAAAGACCCCCAAAATAAAAAATGCCCTACCCTATTCTAAATTACTAAAGTTCAAAGCTCTTTTACCTTACCAGCCCTGAACAGGGCCCTTTGCGGGGCATGCCCCAAGAAGTTCAGCTCTTTTGCCTGTAAAAAAAAAACATACAATACCCCCCCCAACATTACAACCCACCACCCACATACCCCTAATCTAACCCAAACCCCCCTTAAATAAACCTAACACTAAGCCCCTGAAGATCTTCCTACCTTATCTTCACCCTGCCAGGTTCACCGATCTGTCCTGAAGAGCTCCTCCGATGTCCTGATCCAAGCCCAAGCGGGGGGCTGAAGAGGTCCATGATCCGGCTGAAGTCTTCATCCAAGCGGGAGCTGAAGAGGTCCATGATCCGGATGAAGTCTTCATCCAAGCGGGAGCTGAAGAGGTCCATGATCCGGAAGAAGTCTTCTATCAACGGCATCTTCAATCTTCTTTCTTCCGGATCCATCTTGCAGACCTCCGAAGCGGAACATCCTCTTCTCCCGACGCCTACTAGCCGAATGACGGTTCCTTTAAGGGACGTCATCCAAGATGGCGTCCCTCGAATTCCGATTGGCTGATAGGATTCTATCAGCCAATCGGAATTAAGGTAGGAATATTCTGATTGGCTGATGGAATCAGCCAATCAGAATCAAGTTCAATCCGATTGGCTGATCCAATCAGCCAATCAGATTGAGCTCGCATTCTATTGGCTGATCGGAACAGCCAATAGAATGCGAGCTCAATCTGATTGGCTGATTGGATCAGCCAATCGGATTGAACTTGATTCTGATTGGCTGATTCCATCAGCCAATCAGAATATTCCTACCTTAATTCCGATTGGCTGATAGAATCCTATAAGCCAATCGGAATTCGAGGGACGCCATCTTGGATGACTTCCCTTAAAGGAACCGTCATTCGGCTAGTAGGCGTCGGGAGAAGAGGATGTTCCGCGTCGGAGGTCTGCAAGATGGATCCGGAAGAAAGAAGATTGAAGATGCCGTTGATAGAAGACTTCATCCGGATCATGGACCTCTTCAGCTCCCGCTTGGATGAAGACTTCATCCGGATCATGGACCTCTTCAGCTCCCGCTTGGATGAAGACTTCAGCCGGATCATGGACCTCTTCAGCCCCCCGCTTGGGCTTGGATCAGGACATCGGAGGAGCTCTTCAGGACGGATCGGTGAACCTGGCAGGGTGAAGATAAGGTAGGAAGATCTTCAGGGGCTTAGTGTTAGGTTTATTTAAGGGGGGTTTGGGTTAGATTAGGGGTATGTTGGGGGGGGGGTATTGTATGTTTTTTTTTTACAGGCAAAAGAGCTGAACTTCTTGGGGCATGCCCCGCAAAGGGCCCTGTTCAGGGCTGGTAAGGTAAAAGAGCTTTGAACTTTAGTAATTTAGAATAGGGTAGGGCATTTTTTATTTTGGGGGGCTTTGTTATTTTATTAGGGGGCTTAGAGTAGGTGTAATTAGTTTAAAATTGTTGTAATATTTTTCTTATGTTTGTAAATATTTTTTTATTTTTTGTAACTTAGTTCTTTTTTATTTTTTGTACTTTAGTTAGTTTATTTCATTGTAGTTATTTGTAGGAATTGTATTTAATTTATTTATTGATAGTGTAGTGTTAGGTTTAATTGTAGGTAATTGTAGGTATTTTATTTAATTAATTTAATGATAGTATAGTGTTAGGTTTAATTGTAATTTAGGTTAGGCTTTATTTTACAGGTAATTTTGTAATTATTTTAACTAGGTAACTATTAAATAGTTCTTAACTATTTAATAGCTATTGTACCTGGTTAAAATAATTACAAAGTTGCCTGTAAAATAAATATTAATCCTAAAATAGCTATAATATAATTATAATTTATATTGTAGCTATATTAGGATTTATTTTACAGGTAAGTATTTAGCTTTAAATAGGAATAATTTATTTAATAAGAGATAATTAATTTCGTTAGATGTAAATTATATTTAACTTAGGGGGGTGTTAGTGTTAGGGTTAGACTTAGCTTTAGGGGTTAATACATTTATTAGAATAGCGGTGAGCTCCAGTTGGCAGATTAGGAGTTAATAATTGAAGTTAGGTGTCGGCGATGTTAGGGAGGGCAGATTAGGGGTTAATACTATTTATTATAGGGTTAGTGAGGCGGATTAGGGGTTAATAACTTTATTATAGTAGCGCTCAGGTCCGGTCGGCAGATTAGGGGTTAATAAGTGTAGGCAGGTGGAGGCGACGTTGTGGGGGGGCAGATTAGGGGTTAATAAATATAATATAGGGGTCGGCGATGTTAGGGCAGCAGATTAGGGGTACATAGGGATAATGTAAGTAGCGGCGGTTTACGGAGCGGCAGATTAGGGGTTAATAATAATATGCAGGGGTCAGCGATATCGGGGGCGGCAGATTAGGGGTTAATAAGTGTAAGGTTAGGGGTGTTTAGACTCGGGGTACATGTTAAAGTGTTAGGTGCAGACGTAGGAAGTGTTTCCGCATAGCAAACAATGGGGCTGCGTTAGGAGCTGAACGCGGCTTTTTTGCAGGTGTTAGGTTTTTTTTCAGCTCAAACAGCCCCATTGTTTCCTATGGGAGAATCGTGCACGAGCACGTTTTTGAGGCTGGCCGCTTGCGTAAGCAACTCTGGTATCGAGAGTTGAAGCTGCGTTAAAAATGCTCTACGCTCCTTTTTTGGAGCCTAACGCAGCCTTTATGTGGACTCTCAATACCAGAGTTATTTTTATGGTGCGGCCAGAAAAAAGCCGGCGTTAGTTTTTCGGGTCGTTACCGACAAAACTCCAAATCTAGCCGAGGGTTTCTCCTCAGTCTTTGTTTGCACTTTTCAGTGTTGGGGCTGTCCCTAATAAAATGGGGAACATGGCAGCACCCATCACTTTACTGAACTGGAAGCCCACAGTTTTCAGAGTTAATTTACAGGGAAATGGGACAAAATATGTAGTGAAAGTATATTGCAAACTCTTTTTACGACACCTTAAAGGGATATGAAACCCCAATTTTTTTCTTTCATGATTCAGATAGAGCATGCAGTTTTAAGCAACTTTCTAATTTACTCCTATTATCAATTTTTCTTTGTTCTCTTGGTATCTTTATTTGAACACGCAGGAATGTAAGCTTAGGAGCCAGCCCATTTTCAGTTCAGCGCGCTGGGTAGCGCTACATTTAGCCACCAATCCGCAAGCGCTACCTAGGTTCTGAACCAAAAATGGTCCGGCTCCTAAGTTTTACATTCCTGCTTGTTCAAATAAAGATACCAAGAGAACAAAGAAAAGTTGATAATAGGAATAAATTAGAAAGTTACTTAAAATTGCATGCACTATCTGAATCATGAAAAAAACAATTTGGGTTTTATATCCCTTTAACTAAACATTGTATATTACAATCTCATGCAGCTTTATGTCTCTTAAAGTGTAACAACACCCCAGCATGGTCCCTTTGTTGTGAGAAGCGATGTTCATTTGTTTCAGTTCTAATTCATTGGCACCTCTGCCGTATTCTAAGCAATCTTACACTGTTAATGTAAATAGTAGCTATTCTAGATTTGTTTTTTTACACCCAGTCTTTTTCATTTATTTATTTTTTTCAAGGTCTTGGAACTGCAACACCAACTCAGAGCTTCTAAACATCAGTTGCTCCTCATGGAAACTCAGGTTACAGAAAGAAAACACCTAGAGGACGAATTAAAAAATGCCAGAGAAAGTGAAACCAAACTACGAACACAATTACAAGACAATCAACTGAAAGTGTAAGTGTTTATACATAATTACTGCTTAGGTTATCTATAACATCATATCCTCTTTCTTATGCTTTGCTGGAGTAAAACTGTCTAACTATCCCGGTGTCATTAATACTTAAAACTTTTGTACTTTTTTTTTTATTTTAAATGGATGATCCTGGTTGAAAAAGTCCATATTCTTTTGGTGGGAGTTGTCCCTATCAGCCAATGAGCAATAGATACAGTACCTAGGTATCAGTAAACAAAAATGCACTTCCTTCCTGATTCACTTTAAACAGATTTTTACTTTAAGGGACATTCTAATGCAATAATATATACATAATACATAGCTAAAATTAAATATAGAAGCACGTTTTGTGCATAATAGATATAGGGTCAGATTACAAGTGAAGCTCAAATTAACGATTCTGTCAGGGTGCCACGAATCAGACTGAGAAGAGAAGTGCAAAAATAATCACACCTTTAGTAATAGCAAAAAATAATAAAAAGTCCACAAGTCAAATAAAAAGTCCACAAGTCAAATAACAAGCCAGGAGTCAAAACCAGAGCTGGTAGTCAGACGAGCCGAGTCAGGAGCCAAAGCGAAAAGTCAGACGAGCCGGAATCGTCGACAAGAAAAAAAAACAGCAGAGTCAGGAACAAGCCAGGGATCAGGAAGGACATCAGGCAGCCAGGTAATACACAGGGACTCTCACAAACAGGTCTGAGACAAGGCACAGCATACTGAACAGAGGCCCTTTAAATAATAAGTGATGACATCACAATTCTGAGACTGCATCCTGTCTCACACTGATGATGTACACCAGTCTGGTCATAAAAGGAAGTGCAGGAATTGAGCAGCATCCCCCACAATGCACCATAGTCAGGAAGAGAGGTGAGTAAAATGGCTGCCAGCAGCACATGGCAAACACAATAGGGAAAAAACCCTGACAGCTTCCGCTTGAGTGTTAATTGCGCTAGAAGTAAGATGTTTGCTCCCGGGTTGCGCTCATATTACAAGTTTAAAGTAAACTGTTTTTGCTCTCGCACTAACCCGACAAGTGCAAAAATCTGAAGTTAGAATATCGCGTGCGCTTTCACTTGTTCCCCCATAGAAGTCAATAGAGAACACCATATTCTCGCGCAAACCCAATTGCATATTCTTATTTGCGCTATCCTGACACGAAAATATGAATATATCATGTTCCAATGTTCTGCGCCTAGCAGAATATGTTCTATTTATTCATAAATACATATTTCTACATATATATGATGGTATTTTGGTACAATATATATCTATACCTTTAAATAAACATGATTATATATAGGTATAGATATATACAGATATATATAGAAATATCTATTTAGAAATACTTAGAACATATTTTGTTATTTGCAGAACATTGGGATGTGAAATATTTACAGTAAATACGTAGTTAAACCCTTTATTAAATAAGAATATTGCATAAATATGCTTTTACATGTTTTCATCTACTTAACGGCAAAGGGCTCCAATGCAGTTATATATCTATATGTCTATATATGTGTACATATGTATTTATGTTTTATATATATATGTGTGTGTGTATATATATATATATATACAGTATATATGTATGTGTGTGTGTGTGTGTATGTTTAGACATGTATATGTATGTATCTCAATGTTAAAGCCCTTTGGCTGCTATTTTTTCCCCCAACACCTGAGAGCTCATATTTTTGAGCTTTTATAACTTTGTGTGCAATATTTTTTTTTATAAATTTTATTAGATAGTGTTATAAAGAGTGTAACTATACTTTGTAATGTATATTTGATGTGTTTTATGTTTTGTGAAACCGTTAACCAGAGTTCTGAAGTTGCGGTAATCATTCCATCGTAAATCGCGATTGCGCTCAAGCAATAGTGTTTACTTTAAACTCGTAGTATGCCTGTCGAGCACAAACCCTTGCGATAAATCCCTCATTGCTTGGGCGCTAACGTTTGTGCTCCATTCGTAATCTAGCCCATAATCGTTTAAGTGTAGTATGGTCACTTTTAATAGTTTTGAAAACCTGGTATTATTTTTCTTTGCTATATAAATTATACACCTCAAATGTGTAAATAAAGAAAGAAATAAGGGTTAATTATGGTTAAAAAATGTGAAACAAAGGAAATTATCCAAAAACTCTATTATTTGAGGGGAAGTTGCTCATTAAAATGGCTTTCAGCAAGATTTTTTTGTGTTGAATTTAAACTATAGAAAATATTTTTCTTTAATTTTTTTCCCTTGTGTTTTTGTTTTTTCTAGAAAACTTTTAGATCAGAGACTTGATGATTTAAAGCAACAAATAAAAGTCCTTCGGGACAAAGAAAATGTACTAGTTCAGAATAATTCTGCCCTTCAGTTTAAACTGCATCAGCAAGAGTCACGTCTACAGGCCTTGGATGATGAACATAATGCAGCAGCTAAAGAGGTTGGTTAAAAATATTCTCAAATTCCTAGATAAAAATTCCACACATGAAAAGCTCACCTTGATTGCTGATAGTAATTAGTAGGAGCCTATACTTTCTTAGGGTCATACAAAAGACATTCTTATGTATTACACAGACCTTACTAATGAATTGGAATGGGAACAGTAGGTCCATATAAAACACTAAATTTGAGGTGGTGTTAAACTCTAACATCAAGTGTTGCCCATTACTGTGTTTGTTAGACTTTGACGTTAATCCCTATCAGTAAGTGAACATAGGCAGCTATATTACATAACTAGCAAAGTTACTTCTATGTTCTGGAGAGATCATTTGATTCCCTCAGGTTTTCTTTAACTAATTTGTTCTTCTCAGCCACACAATATTACCCTGCTGCTTTAATATCTCCCCACTATGGAATACCTCTGATAATTTAAGCACCCGTCCAGTGCTTTAAACCGTTTCAAAGTGGGAGTAACCTCTGATAGCCTGGATGCCCATGGAGATATTATAAAGTTAAAGTGAAAGTAAATCCTAGCGTTTTACAAACTAGGATTTACTATTGAAACAAATAAAGAGCACTTTCATTCATGAAGTATAAGATACTTCATGTAGAAAGCTCCTTTATTTGATTCAACCGATCGCCGCTCTTAGCTCCTACAGTAGCCCACGGCTAAAAAACATTTTGGCTAAGAGGTGACGTTTTCATCTCTTAGCCAATAGCCGTGCGGTAAATCCGGCTTGGCGCCCAATTTTTTAGCTGTGGGCTGCTGTAGGAGCTAAGAACGGCGATCGGTTGAATCAAATAAAGGACCTTACTACATGAAGTATCTTATACTTCATGAATGAAAGTGCCCTTTATTTGTTTCAGTAGTAAATCCTAGCGTTTGTAAAACGCTAGGATTTTCTTTCACTTTAAATGTAAAGCTGGTACCTTAAACCCCTGATTTAATCCCCAAAAGTAAAATACGTATTCATTGTACAAATCTTGGCATCCGCCCACCTCTCCCTACCCATGGTAACTACCAAACCCAACCCTTAAGCATGACCTTCTATCCATAAAAACACCCTAGAACCTCATTCCATTTCTGCTCATGGAGTCTTGCAACCACTGATTTCCATCTCTGGTAATTTAACTTTAAAGGAATATGGAAGTGATGTGTACACATGAATGTATGACTCGCAGTCTTTCTTAAACTGTACTATATTAATGGCAAATTTTATTTTAAAAAAGAGCATGTATGGTGAATTTCTACAACATAAAACATGTTAATTTACCTTAGAGGCCGCTTATCTTCTCAGGGATGTGTTCAATAATACATAATATCTCGGGCAATGATATGATTGACTGTATCAATCAAGTTAGTCAAAACAAGCCAGTGTAGGAGGTTAAGTATATATAGGTTCATAACTTACATAAATATTTCTTTTTATTTTGAAAACCTGCACCACACATTTATTGAATCATACCTTTAATGCACAATCAAGGATAAGAAGTGGGGCCCTAATTTTAATATATGCTTGAATGTCCATCATTATCTTGTGTTGTGTATTTTTTGTGGTGGATGCAGAGATTGCCAAAAGGTGACTATTTCATGTGGATGTGTCACTCAATATTGATGTAAATTGGGTGAGAAGTCTTTCAAGGGGGTGTTAAGTTGGGTAAAGGTATTTTTGGGGGTTGGGAGAAAGGGGGTGATGTTTGTACTGGGGGAAGGGTACAGGAACAGGTCGGTTAATGCCAGTGTCTTATATCTGACACTGGTATTTAAACGTAACCCCTGGCATTTTATACCAGAAGGTATGGAAGGGGTTAAGGTGTCTGGAGTGGTATAAATGATGGCAGGGTTAAGTGCAGTGGGGTTAACAGAACATCACTGAATTTAGACTGTAAGTCTGTTTTATATTAGCGCTGAGTATGAGTGCTACATACATATATCATTTACACTGCTTGTTATTTTCTGTAAAAAAATAAATAAAAAATGTTTCTAATCTAAATTGACAGGTACATTGTTTCAACAAGATTTTTCCAAAATTATTTATTTCTAGCGTGTATATTGTGAGAACAACATTCAGAAGCTTTCTGCAGAACTTTCACAGATCCAACTAGAAAATGAGAGAATGCACAAAGAATACAATAATGTGTTTAAGCAGCTGGATGAATATATCAGGTACTGGGCTGGACTTGTGTTCATTTAACAATTAAATTATTGGTATCTTGTTTATAATCCTCTTTGTGTAAAACAAAACAAAAATCACTGAATGTTGTTCTAGGATTCATAGCTCTTTGGGACCAAAATCAGACAGTTGTAATAGTATAGCACTAGGAAGACTACAGTTGTAATAGTATGGCACTAGGAAGACTACAGTTGTAATAGTATGGCAATAGGAAGACTACAGTTGTAATAGTATGGCACTAGGAAGACTACAGTTGTAATAGTATAGCACTAGGAAGACTACAGTTGTAATAGTATAGCACTAGGAAGACTACAGTTGTAATAGTATGGCACTAGGAAGACTACAGTTGTAATAGTATAGCACTAGGAAGACTACAGTTGTAATAGTATAGCACTAGGAAGACTACAGTTGTAATAGTATAGCACTAGGAAGACTACAGTTGTAATAGTATGGCACTAGGAAGACTACAGTTGTAATAGTATGGCACTAGGAAGACTACAGTTGTAATAGTATGGCAATAGGAAGACTACAGTTGTAATAGTATGGCACTAGGAAGACTACAGTTGTAATAGTATAGCACTAGGAAGACTACAGTTGTAATAGTATAGCACTAGGAAGACTACAGTTGTAATAGTATGGCACTAGGAAGACTACAGTTGTAATAGTATAGCACTAGGAAGACTACAGTTGTAATAGTATAGCACTAGGAAGACTACAGTTGTAATAGTATAGCACTAGGAAGACTACAGTTGTAATAGTATAGCACTAGGAAGACTACAGTTGTAATAGTATAGCACTAGGAAGACTACAGTTGTAATAGTATGGCAATAGGAAGACTACAGTTGTAATAGTATAGCACTAGGAAGACTACAGTTGTAATAGTATGGCACTAGGAAGACTACAGTTGTAATAGTATGGCAATAGGAAGACTACAGTTGTAATAGTATGGCACTAGGAAGACTACAGTTGTAATAGTATAGCACTAGGAAGACTACAGTTGTAATAGTATGGCAATAGGAAGACTACAGTTGTAATAGTATGGCAATAGGAAGACTACAGTTGTAATAGTATGGCAATAGGAAGACTACAGTTGTAATAGTAGGGCAATAGGAAGACTACAGTTGTAATAGTAGGGCAATAGGAAGACTACAGTTGTAATAGTAGGGCAATAGGAAGACTACAGTTGTAATAGTATGGCAATAGGAAGACTACAGTTGTAATAGTATGGCAATAGGAAGACTACAGTTGTAATAGTATGGCAATAGGAAGACTACAGTTGTAATAGTAGGGCAATAGGAAGACTACAGTTGTAATAGTAGGGCAATAGGAAGACTACAGTTGTAATAGTAGGGCAATAGGAAGACTACAGTTGTAATAGTAGGGCAATAGGAAGACTACAGTTGTAATAGTATGGCAATAGGAAGACTACAGTTGTAATAGTATGGCAATAGGAAGACTACAGTTGTAATAGTATGGCAATAGGAAGACTACAGTTGTAATAGTATGGCAATAGGAAGACTACAGTTGTAATAGTATGGCAATAGGAAGACTACAGTTGTAATAGTATGGCAATAGGAAGACTACAGTTGTAATAGTATGGCAATAGGAAGACTACAGTTGTAATAGTATGGCAATAGGAAGACTACAGTTGTAATAGTATGGCAATAGGAAGACTACAGTTGTAATAGTAGGGCAATAGGAAGACTACAGTTGTAATAGTATGGCAATAGGAAGACTACAGTTGTAATAGTAGGGCAATAGGAAGACGACAGTTGTAATAGTATGGCAATAGGAAGACTACAGTTGTAATAGTAGGGCAATAGGAAGACTACAGTTGTAATAGTAGGGCAATAGGAAGACTACAGTTGTAATAGTAGGGCAATAGGAAGACTACAGTTGTAATAGTAGGGCAATAGGAAGACTACAGTTGTCATATTTATTTATTACAAGTATAATAAAAAGGGCAGATCACTAAATATTGAAATGCACATTAATTTCTTTCAGTTTGGTTTTGCATAGAAGCATTTCTCAATACACATTTATTAAAACCTTTCTAGTAAAAGTTATCACTGTTTCAGCAAGAGTTTTTACTTTGACTGCAGGTGCACAGGGCATATGTTAAAGGGATATGAAACCCAACAAAAATTAATTTGTTATTCAGACCGAACATACCATTTAAAAAAGTTTCTAATTTACTTCTATTATTTTTTGCTTAATTCTCATGATATTCTGTGTTGGAGTGATACCTAGGTAGGCATCTGGAGCACTATATGGCAGGAAATAGTGATGCCCTCTAGTGTCCTTGCAAATGGTTAACATTCTTGCCATATAGTGCTCCAGAAATGGGCCGGCTCCTTAGCATACATCCCGGCTTTACAACAAAAAGATACCGGGGGGTAGTTATCAAGCCGTCAACCTCAAATACGCTGCGTATTCCGCAGCGTATTTGTGGCGAGGCTGATACGCCTTAGTTATCAAAGGCTCGAGACCGGCAAAAGTAGAATTTTGTGACGTCAGCTTCGATCCGCCGGACTCAGTCCGACACAGATCGATTCTTACGTCACTCCAGATGTTCCGCACACAAGTGCGGCACATTCTCACTACTTTTGCTAGCTATCAAAAAACTAGCAGGTACGCTCGGCACTTTTACGGCCCAGCGTACCTGGTTTTCAAAGCGCCAGCCTGGAGGCGGCGGATCCCATAGGAATCAATGGGAGTCTGACCATAGCGAAAGTACAAGTTCGCTGCTGACAGACATCCCATTGATTTCTATGGGAGCTGTCTACACCTAACACCCTAACATGTACCCCGAGTCTAAACACCACTAATCTGACCCCCCCTACACCGCCGCAACTAAATAAAGTTATTACCCCCTAAACCGCCGCTCCCGGAGCCCACCGCAAGCTACTCTATACATATTAACCCCTAAACCGCCGCTCCCGGAGCCCACCGCAACTATAATAAATGTATTAACCCCTAACCCGCCGCTCCCTGAACCCGCCGCAACCTATATTAAATGTATTAACCCCTATCCTGCCCCCCCTACACCGTCGCCACCTATAATACATTTATTAACCCCTAATCTGCCCCCCCTACACCGTCGCCACCTATAATAAATGTATTAACCCCTATCCTGCCCCCACTACGCCGCCGCCACTGTAATAAAATGATTAACCCCTAAACCTAACCCTAACCCTAACGCCCCCTAACTTAAATATTAATTAAATAAATCTAAATAAATTAACTCTTATTAACTAAATGAATCCTATTTAAAACTAAATACTTACCTTTAAAATAAACCCTAATATAGCTACAATATAAATAATAATTATATTCTAGCTATCTTAGGATTTATTTTTATTTTACAGGTACCTTTCAATTTATTTTAACCATGTACAATAGCTATTAAATAGTTATTAACTATTTAATAGCTTACCTAGCTAAAATAAAGAGAAATGTACCTGTGAAATAAATCCTAACCTAAGTTACAATTACACCTAACACTACACTATACTTTAATAAATTATTCCTATTTAAAAATAAATACTTACCTGTAAAATAAACCCTAAGATAGCTACAATGTAATTAATAATTATATTATAGCTATCTTAGGATTTATATTTATTTTACAGGTAACTTTGTATTTATTTTAGCTAGTTAGAATAGTTATTAAATAGTTATTAACTATTTAATAACTACCTAGCTAAAAGAAATACAAAATTACCTGTAAAATAAATCCTAACTTAAGTTACAATTAAACCTAATACTACACTATCATTAAATTAACTAAATAAACTACCTACAAAGAACTACAATGAAATACAATTACATAAACTAACTAAAGTACAAAAAATAAAAAAGCTAAGTTACAAAAAATAAAAAATTAAGTTACAAACATGTTCAAAATATTACAACAATTTTAAGCTAATTACACCTAATCTAAGCCCCCTAATAAAATAACAAACCCCCCCAAAATAAAAAATATCCCTACCCTATTCTAAATTACATAAATTTCAAAGCTCTTTTACCTTACCAGCCCTTAAAAGGGCCATTTGTGGGGGCATGCCCCAAAAAGTTCAGCTCTTTTGCCTGTAAAATAAAAATACAACCCCCCCCCAACATTAAAACCCACCACCCACATACCCCTAATCTAACCCAAACCCCCCTTACAAAAACCTAACACTAATCCCCTGAAGATCATCCTACCTTGTGTCGTCTTCACTCAGCCGAGCCACCGATGGAACTGAAGAGGACATCCGGAGCGGAAGAAGTTAATCCTCCAAGCGGCGCTGAAGAAATCTTCCATCCGATGAAGTCATCATCCAGGCGGCGCTGAAGAAGTCTTCGATCCGGCCGATGTCATCTTCAAAGAGGCGCTGAAGAGGTCTTCTATCCGGGCGAAGTCATCTTCCAAGCCGGGTCTTCAATCTTCCTTCCGCCGACGCGGAACCACCTTCTTCACCGACGGACTACGACGAATGACGGCTCCTTTAAGGGACGTCATCCAAGATGGCGTCCCCTCAATTCCGATTGGCTGATAGGATTCTATCAGCCAATCGGAATTAAGATAGGAAAATCTGATTGGCTGATGGAATCAGCCAATCAGATTGAGCTCGCATTCTATTGGCTGTTCCGATCAGCCAATAGAATGCGAGCTCAATCTGATTGGCTGATTGGATCAGCCAATCGGATTGAACTTGAATCTGATTGGCTGATTCCATCAGCCAATCAGATTTTCCTACCTTAATTCCGATTGGCTGATAGAATCCTATCAGCCAATCGGAATTGAGGGGACGCCATCTTGGATGACGTCCCTTAAAGGAGCCGTCATTCGTCGTAGTCCGTCGGTGAAGAAGGTGGTTCCGCGTCGGCGGAAGGAAGATTGAAGACCCGGCTTGGAAGATGACTTCGCCCGGATAGAAGACCTCTTCAGCGCCTCTTTGAAGATGACATCGGCCGGATCGAAGACTTCTTCAGCGCCGCCTGGATGATGACTTCATCGGATGGAAGATTTCTTCAGCGCCGCTTGGAGGATTAACTTCTTCCGCTCCGGATGTCCTCTTCAGTTCCATCGGTGGCTCGGCTGAGTGAAGACGACTCAAGGTAGGATGATCTTCAGGGGATTAGTGTTAGGTTTTTGTAAGGGGGGTTTGGGTTAGATTAGGGGTATGTGGGTGGTGGGTTTTAATGTTGGGGGGGGGGTTGTATTTTTATTTTACAGGCAAAAGAGCTGAACTTTTTGGGGCATGCCCCCACAAATGGCCCTTTTAAGGGCTGGTAAGGTAAAAGAGCTTTGAAATTTATGTAATTTAGAATAGGGTAGGGATTTTTTTTATTTTGGGGGGGTTTGTTATTTTATTAGGGGGCTTAGATTAGGTGTAAGTAGCTTAAAATTGTTGTAATATTTTTAACATGTTTGTAACTTAATTTTTTATTTTTTGTAACTTAGCTTTTTTTATTTTTTGTACTTTAGTTAGTTTATGTAATTGTATTTCATTGTAGTTCTTTGTAGGTAGTTTATTTAGTTAATTTAATGATAGTGTAGTATTAGGTTTAATTGTAACTTAAGTTAGGATTTATTTTACAGGTAATTTTGTATTTCTTTTAGCTAGGTAGTTATTAAATAGTTAATAACTATTTAATAACTATTCTAACTAGCTAAAATAAATACAAAGTTACCTGTAAAATAAATATAAATCCTAAGATAGCTATAATATAATTATTAATTACATTGTAGCTATCTTAGGGTTTATTTTACAGGTAAGTATTTATTTTTAAATAGGAATAATTTATTAAAGTATAGTGTAGTGTTAGGTGTAATTGTAACTTAGGTTAGGATTTATTTCACAGGTACATTTCTCTTTATTTTAGCTAGATAAGCTATTAAATAGTTAATAACTATTTAATAGCTATTGTACATGGTTAAAATAAATTGAAAGGTACCTGTAAAATAAAAATAAATCCTAAGATAGCTAGAATATAATTATTATTTATATTGTAGCTATATTAGGGTTTATTTTAAAGGTAAGTATTTAGTTTTAAATAGGATTCATTTAGTTAATAAGAGTTAATTTATTTAGATTTATTTAATTAATATTTAAGTTAGGGGGGCGTTATGGTTAGGGTTAGACTTAGGTTTAGGGGTTAATCATTTTATTACAGTGGCGGCGGCGTAGTGGGGGGCAGGATAGGGGTTAATAAATTTATTATAGGTTGCGGCGGGTTCATGGAGCGGCGGTTTAGGGGTTAAACTATTTATTTAGTTGCGGAGAGGTGCGGGATCAGCAGGATAGGGGTTAATAATTTAATAATAGAGGGCGACGGTATAGGGGGGCAGGATAGGGGTTACTAGGTATAATGTAGGTGGCAGCGGTGTCCGGGAGCGGCGGTTTAGGGGTTAATACATTTATAAGACTTGCGGCGGGGTCTAGGAGCGGCGGTTTAGGGGTTAATACATTTATAAGACTTGCGGCGGGGTCTAGGAGCGGCGGTTTAGGGGTTAGTAACTTTATTTAGTTGCGGGGGCCTCCGGGGGCGCCGGTATAGGGGGTAGAACAGTGTAGTTTAGTGTGGGTGCTTAGTGACAGGCTAGCAATAAAGCTGGGAAAAAGCCGAAGGGCAGCGAGATCGGATGAGTGATAACTGTCACAGTCCGCTGCTCATCGCCCCGCGGCTTTTTGACAGCTTTATTTGATAACTTAGGCGAACGTATTCAAGGTCCGCGGCGGCGAAGGTAGGCGAGCTTAGGCGGACGTATTGGGCCGGCGAAGCCAGAAAAGTAGACGGCTTGATAAGTAGCCCCCACCAAGAGAACAAAGATAAATTGATAATAGAAGTAAATTAGACAGTTTTTTTAAAATCGAAAGCTCTATCTGAATCATGAAAGAAACATTTTGGGTTTCATATCCCTTTAACCTATGCTCTGCACAAACGTATCGCCTGCTCAGGAAGCCAATGTAGTCAAATATTTGTCAGCGAAGATGGAAACTGATTTATAGCCTTCTTAGCAGGCCCAGAGTTTTGTCCCTTTAACAAAGGATAGAGTGCACCGTAATCTGGCACTTTTATTCTTACTTATGTGGAATATCAACTAGTATTGCATTCATTATGGTGAAAATACAATTAATTAAATAATTATTTTCGAAAAATAGCAAACCTACTATGTTTGTATGTATCTGACTGTTGTCTAGATTACGAGTTTTGCATTATGGTGCGGTACGGTATTTCTCTTGTGGTGTATCCAGTCCACGGATCATCCATTACTTGTGGGATATTCTCATTCCCAACAGGAAGTTGCAAGAGGAAACCCACAGCAGAGCTGCAATATAGCTCCTCCCCTAACTGTCATAGCCAGTCATTCGACCGAAAACAAGCCGAGAAAGGAGGAACCATAGGGTGCAGTGGTTACTGTAGTTTAAATTTAAAAATGACCTGCCTTAAAATGACAGGGCGGGCCGTGGACTGGATACACCACAAGAGAAATAAATTTATCAGGTAAGCATAAATTGTGTTTTCTCTTGTAAGGTGTATCCAGTCCACGGATCATCCATTACTTGTGGGATACCAATACCAAAGCTAAAGTACACGGATGAAGGGAGGGACAAGGCAGGAACTTAAATGGAAGGAAACACTGCCTGTAAAACCTTTCTCCCAAATATAGCCTCCGAAGAAGCAAAAGTATCAAATTTGCAACATTTTCAAAAAATGTATGAAGCGAAGACCAAGTCGCCGCCTTGCAAATCTGTTCAAAAGAAGCCTCATTTTTAAAGGCCCAAGTGGAAGCCACAGCTCTAGTGGAATGAGCTGTAATCCTTTCAGGAGGCTGCTGTCCAGCAGTCTCATAGGCTAAGCGGATTAAGCTTCTTAGCCAAAAAGAAGGAGAGGTTGCCGAAGCCTTTTGATCTCTCCTCTGTCCAGAGAAGACAACAAACCAAGCAGATGTTTGACGAAAATCTTTAGTAGCTTGTAAGTAAAAACTTTAAAGCACGGACCACGTCCAGATTGTGAAACACAAGGATGGGACAACAATCTCTTGATTGATATTCTTGTTAGATACCACCTTAGGTAAAAACCCAGATTTGGTACGCAGGACTACCTTATCCATATGAAAAATCAGATAAGGAGAATCACATTGTAAGGCAGATAACTCGGAGACTCTACGAGCCAAGGAAATAGCTACCAAAAAAGGACTTTCCAAGATAAAAGTTTGATATCTATGGAATGAAGAGGTTCAAACGGAACTTCTTGAAGAACCTTAAGAACCAAGTTTTAAGCTCCATGGTGGAGCAACCGGTTTAAACACAGGCTTGATTCTAACTAAAGCCTGACAAAATGCCTGAACGTCTGGAACATCTGTCAGACGCTTAACTAGCTGACAATCCTTTTTCCAAACCTTCTTGGAGAAAAGATAATATCCTAGGAATCCTGACCTTACTCCATGAGTAACCCTTGAATTCACACCAATAAAGATATCTACGCCATACCTTATGGTAAATTTTCCTGGTGACAGGCTTTCGTGCCCGTATTAAGGTATCAATAACTGACTCGGAGAAGCCACGCTTTGATAAAATCAAGCGTTCAATCTCTAGGCAGTCAGCCGCAGAGAAATTAGATTTGGATGGTTGGAAGGACCCTGAAGTAGAAGGTCCTGTCTCAGAGGCAGAGACCATGGTGGAAAGGATGACATGTCCACTAGATCTGCAGATCACAGATGCTCTCTCCTGCTTGATCTTGGCAATCAGTCGAGGGAGCAGAGGAAACGGTGGAAACACATAAGCCAGGTTGAAAGACCAGGGCGCTGCAAGAGCATCTATCAGTGTCGCCTTGGGATCTCTGGACCTGGATCCGTAACACGGAAGCTTGGCGTTCTGGCGAGACGCCATGAGATCCAGTTCTGGTTTGCCCCAACGATGAATCAGTTGTGCAAACACCTCCGGATGGAGTTCCCACTCTCCCGGATGAAAAGTCTGACGACTTAGAAAATCCGCCTCCCAGTGCTCTACACCTGGGATATGGATAGCTGATAGGTGGTAAGAGTGAATCTCTGCCCAGCGAATTATTTTTGAAACTTCTAACATCTCTAGGGAACTTCTTGTTCCCCCTTGATGGTTGATGTAAGCTACAGTCGTGATGTTGTCCGACTGAAATCTGATGTACCTCAGAGTTGCTAACTGAGGCCAAGCCTGAAGAGTCTTGAATATCGCTCTTAGTTCCAGAATATTTATTGGAAGGAGAGACTCCTCCTGAGTCCACGATCCCTGAGCCTTCAGGGAGTTCCAGACTGCACCCCAACCTAGAAGGCTGGCATTTGTTGTTACAATTGTCCAATCTGGCCTGCGAAAGGTCATACCTTTGGACAGAAGGACCCGAGATAGCTACCGGGGAAAAGAATCCCTGGTCTCTTGCTCCAGATTCAGTTGAGGGGACAAATCTGTGTAATCCCCGCTCCACTGACTGAGCATGCATAGTTGCAGCGGTCTGAGATGTAAGCGTGCAAACGGCACTATGTCCATTGCCGCTACCATTAAGCCGATTACTTCCATACACTGAGCCACCGAAGGGCGCGGAATGGAATGAAGAACCCGGCAGGAATTTAGAAGCTTTGATAACCTGGACTCCGTCAGGTGAATTTTCATTTCTATAGAATCTATCAGAGTCCCTAGAAAGGAAACTCTTGTGAGTGGGGATAGAGAACTCTTTTCCTCGTTCACTTTCCACCCATGCGACCTCAGAAATGCCAGTACTACGTCCGTATGAGACTTGGCAATTTGGAAGTTTGACGCCTGTATCAGGATGTCGTCTAAATAAGAGGCTACTGCTATGCCCCGCGGCCTTAGGACCGCCATAAGCGACCCTAGAACCTTTGTAAAGATTCTTGGGGCTGTAGCTAATCCAAAGGGAAGAGCTACAACTGGTAATGCCTGTCTTGAAAGGCAAACCTGAGAAACCGATGATGATCTTTGTGTATCGGAATGTGAAGATAAGCATCCTTTAGATCCACTGTAGTCATATATTGACCCTCCTGGATCAGTGGTAGGATGGTACGAATAGTTTCCATCTTGAACGACGGAACTTTGAGGAATTTGTTTAAGATCTTTAGATCCAAAATTGGTCTGAAGGTTCCCTCTTTTTTGAGAACCACAAACAGATTTGAGTAAAAACCCTGTTCCTGTTCACTCCCATAACTAGGAGGTCTCGTACACAGTGTAAGAATGCCTCTCTCTTTATCTGGTGTGCAGATAA
Organism: Bombina bombina; assembly: GCF_027579735.1. NCBI lineage: Eukaryota > Metazoa > Chordata > Amphibia > Anura > Bombinatoridae > Bombina > Bombina bombina. The sequence continues at coordinate 125,619,982 of NC_069506.1, forward strand.
TTGTGAAAGGTGAAATCTCCCTTTTGGGGGGGAAGCTTTGAAGTCCAGAAGATATCCCTGGGATATAATTTCCAACGCCCAGGGATCCTGAACATCTCTTGCCCACGCCTGGGCGAAGAGTGAAAGTCTGCCCCCTACTAGATCTGTTACCGGATAGGGGGCCGTTCCTTCATGCTGTCTTAGAGGCAGCAGCAGGCTTTTTTGACCTGCTTACCTTTTTTCCAGGTCTGGTTTGGTCTCCAGACGGTCTTAGATTGAGCAAAAGTTCTCTCTTGTTTATTATTAGAGGAAGTTGATGCCGCACCTGCCTTGAAGTTTTGAAAGGCACGAAAATTAGACTGTTTGGCCCTAGATTTGGACCTGTCCTGAGGAATTGCATGACCTTTTCCTCCAGTGATATCAGCAATAATCTCCTTCAAACCAGGCCCGAATAGGGTCTGCCCCTTGAAGGGAGTGTTAAGTAGCTTAGATTTTGAAGTCACGTCAGCTGACCATGATTTAAGCCATAGCGCTCTGCGCGCCTGTATAGCAAAACCAGAATTCTTAGCCGTTAGTTTAGTCAAATGAACAATGGCATCAGAAATAAAAGAATTGGCTAGCTTAAGTGCTCTAAGTTTGCCAAGTATGTCATCCAATGGAGTCGCTACCTGTAAAGCCTCTTCCAGAGACTCAAACCAGTACGCCGCAGCAGCAGTGACAGGGGCAATGCATGCAAGGGGCTGTAGGATAAAACCTTGTTGAATAAATATTTCCTTAAGGTAACCTTCTAATTTTTTATCCATTGGATCTAAAAAAGCACAACTGTCCTCGACAGGGATAGTAGTACGCTTTGCTAGAGTAGAAACTGCTCCCTCCACCTTAGGGACTGTCTGCCATAAGTCCCGTGTGGTGGCGTCTATTGGAAACATTTTTCTAAAAATAGGAGGGGAAGAGAACGGCACACCTGGTCTATCCCATTCCTTATTAATAATTTTTGTAAACCTTTTAGGTATTGGAAAAACATCAGTACACACCGGCACTGCAAGTATTTATCCAGTCTACACAATTTCTCTGGCACTGCAATGGAATCATAGTCATTCAGAGCAGCTAAAACCTCCCTAAGCAACACGCGGAGGTGTACAAGCTTAAATTTAAATGTAGAAATATTAGAATCAGGTATCTTCCTGAGTCATTAACATCACCCACTGACTGAAGCTCTCTTTCCTCAGCTTCTGCATATTGTGAGGCAGTATCAGACATGGTTCTTAAAGCGTCAGTATGCTCTGCATTTTGTCTCACCCCAGAGCTATCTCGCTTACCTCTAAGTTCAGGTAGTCTGGCTAATACCGCTGACAGTGTATTATCCATGACTGCCGCCATGTCTTGTAAAGTAAACGCTATGGGCGCCCTAGATGTACTTGGCGCCATTTGAGCGTGAGTCCCTTAAGCGGGAGTCAAAGTGTCTGACACGTGGGGAAAGTTAGTCGGCATAACTTCCCCCTCGACAAATTCCTCTGGTGATAAATTTTTTTAAAAGACAGAAAATGATCTTTATTGCCTAAAATGAAATCAGTACATTTGGTACACATTCTAAGAGGGGGTTCCACCATGGCTTTTAAACATAATGAACAAGGAGTTTCTTCTATGTCAGACATGTTTATACAGACTAGCAATGAGACTAGCAAGCTTGGAAAACACTTTAAATCAAGTTAACAAGCAAATATAAAAAACGGTACTGTGCCTTTAAGAGAAACAAATTTTGTCAGAATTTGAAAAACAGTGAAAAACAGTGAAAAAATGCAGTAAATCAAACGAAATTTTTACAGTGTATGTAATAGACTAGCAGAGCATTGCACCCACTTGCAAATGGATGATTAACCCCTTAGTTAAAAAAACGGATCAAAAAAACGAAATAGACGTTTAACAGTCACAACCAACTGCCACAGCAAGCTGTAGCCCTACCTTCCCCAATAAACGACTTTGGAAAGCCTTTGGGCCCTTTAGAGATGTCCTATAGCATTCCGAGGGCCTTTGAGGGAATCTGGATGTCTTAGTTTGTAATTTTAACTGCACAAAAAAACGTTAAAATAGGCCCCTCCCACTCATAGTAACACAGTGGAAAGCCTCAGGAAACTGTTTCTAGGCAAAATTTAAGCCATGTGGAAAAAACTAGGCCCCAATAAAGTTTTATCACCAAAGTATATATAAAAGCGATTAAACATGCCAGCAAACGTTTTATATTGTAAATATCATAAGGGTATTACCCCTGGGAGTAAGCATGATACCAGTCGTTATTAAATCACTGTATTCAGGCTTAACTAACATTAATCCGGTATCAGCAGCATTTTCTAGTGTTTTCCATCTCTAGAAAAAATTATAACTGCACATACCTGATAGCAGAATAAACTGCACGCCATTCTCTCGCTGAAGTTTTACCTCATCTGTGTAATCCCCTCAGACATATGTGAGAACAGCAATGGATCTTAGTTACAATCTGCTAAGATCATAGAAACCTCAGGTAGATTCTTCTTCTATTTACTGCCTGAGATAAAATAGCACAACTCCGGTACTATTTAAAAATAACAAACTTTTGATTGAAGAAAATAAACTAGCTATATTTAACCACTCTCTCTTACGACCTCCTTGTTGAGAGTTGCAAGAGAATGACTGGCTATGACAGTTAGGGGAGGAGCTATATTGCAGCTCTGCTGTGGGTTTCCTCTTGCAACTTCCTGTTGGGAATGAGAATATCCCACAAGTAATGGATGATCCGTGGACTGGATAGACCTTACAAGAGAAATTATGTGTGAGTGCGGGACTTTCCATAGCGCCGTATTACAGGTTGTGCGGTCCATCTTAAATGCTTGCGTTACATCCTATACAGACACGATCCATTCCGTGATCTGAGACCAATAGTTATAGATTTTGCGAAACAAAAATGTTTCACAAAACTCATAACTAAAATGTTACAAAGTACTCTAACGCCCATAAACTACCAATTAACCCCTAAACCGCGCCGCCCTTCCGCAACGCAAATACAATATTAAACCTATTAACCCCTAATCTGCTGCCCACCCACATTACGACTATTAAATAAATCTAGTAACCCCTAATGCGCCGCTCCACGACATCGCAAAACACTAAATAAACCTATTAACCCCTAAACCGCTGGATCCCCACATTGTAACTAATGAACTAAACCTAGTAACCCCTAAACTGCCGGACCCCCACATCTCAAAACACTAAATTAAACTATTAACGATTAAACCTAACACCCCCTAACTTTAAATTGAAAGTACAATATAACTTTCTTAAAATAAATAAAAACTTACCTGTGAAATAAATAAAAACTAAGATTAAACTATAAATTAACCAAACATAACTATTCTAATAAAAAAAAAAAAAATACCAATTAAAATTCCTAAATTACAATTTTAAAAAACCTAACACTACGAAAAAAATAAAAAAATCTAACATTACAAAAAGTAAAAAACACTAAAATTACTAAAAATAAAAAAACTCTAAGCTTACAAAAAATAATAAACAAAATTATCAAAAATAAAAACATTTACACCTAATCTAATAGCCCTATAAAAATTAAAAAAGTCCCCCCAAAATAAAAACACCCCTAACCCCCTAACCTACAATAAACTACCAATAGCCCTTAATAGGGCCTTTTGTAGGGCATTGCCCTAAGTTAAACAGCGTTTTTACCTAGAAATAAATACAAACTCCCACCCAACCAACCCCCCAAAATTAAAAAAATGAAGTCTAAATAAAACCTAAGCTACCCTTTGCCCCTAAAGGGGCATTTGTATGGGTATTGCCCTTAAAAGGGCATTCAGCTCTTTTACTGCCCTTAAAAGGGCATTCAGCTCTTTTACAGTGCCCAAAAAACCCTAATCTAAAAAAAAACACACCCCAAAAAAATAAAAACGTAACACTAACCCCATAAAATCTACTCACGGTTCCTGAAGTCCAGACATTCATCTCCATCCAGGCGGCGATATCTTCATCCATCACGGGGGCGTCTTCTATCTTCATCCCGGCGGCGCGGAGCGAAGCTATCCAGGACAGGCAATGACATACTGTGTGGAGCGTCCTCTTCATACGATCACGCTCTACACTGAAGTTGTATGCAAGGTACCCGTTAAAAAATGCTGTACCTTGCATTCCTATTGGCTGATTTGATTCTTCAAATTCAAATCAGTCAATAGGATGAGAGCTACTGAAATCCTATTGGCTGATTTGAACAGCTAATAGGATGAGAGCTACTGAAATTCTATTGGCTGTTCAAATCAGCCAATAGGATTTCAGTAGCTCTAATCCTATTGGCTGTTTTGAACAGCCAATAGGATTTCAGTAGCTCTTATCCTATTGACTGATTTGAATTTGAAGAATCAAATCAGCCAATAAGAATGCAAGGTACGCCATTTTTCCTTCCTAAGATAGGGAGAGTCCATGGCTTCATTCCTTACTGTTGGGAAATACAACACCTGGCCACCAGGAGGAGGCAAAGACACCTCGGCAAAAGGCTTAAATATCCCTTCCACTTTCTCATTACCCCATGCCTTTCGTCACGTTAGGAGGTGGCAGAGAAGTGGCAGAAGATTCGGAGAGTCCTGAAAAAAGGTATCTGCCCTTCGAGATAGGACTGGAGTTTTAAGTAGTCATGTCAACCTCTCGTGAGAGTATTGATGAAAGTTAGAGTCTGGAGATGCAGGGAAAGTTTTTCTGTGAAACCATCCAGACTACTGCTAACAGTTCCTAAGCAATTAGTGTTGACGAGTTTCACTGCCTGCTTTCTTTCACTCAAGTCCGTGTCAGGAGCGCTGCTATAAGACTGTTTATGTTAGGGTGTTAGGTTTAAACGTAACTTTCTTTCCCCCATAGACATCAATGGGGTTGCGTTATGGCGATTTCCATTCCGCAATTGCAGGTATTAGATTTTTTCTAACACTCTCTCCTCATTGATGTCTATGGGGGAAAGCGTGCACGAGAATGTAAACTCAGCCCTTGGCTTTTGTGCGGTATGGAGCTTTATGCACCATAACGCACAGCACAAGGAGGTTTTTCAGTAACTCGTAATGGCAGCGCTATAGAAAGTGCGGGACCGCTCATTTTATTGCGTTTCCTTACGCACCCGGTATAGCGCAAAACTCGTAATCTAGATGTGTATGAGGTAAGATTTGTGTTGATTTTAAACAGTGTTGTTTAAAAACTAATATTTGTTTTAGAAGAAAAGTGATTAAGGATTGGTTACTTTTTACAGTGTGTAATAAAGTTAGAAAAAGTTTTGTTTTTTAAATGTACGGCACAAATTTTTTGCATATTTTCTAATAATAAAGTTTAAATCTATGTTTAGAGTTCAGGTATGCTAAACGTTTTCTTACAGTAATAAGATCATTTCTCTTGTGCCAAACAAAGATGTAGTTCAGAAGTTCTAAGTCTATTTTTGATTTTTTTTTTAATCCTCTCTCCCATAAAAAAAGGGAAATGCCAATTCATTTACATTGTACTGTAGTAAAATGATGTAGAAAATAACAGATAGGAAGAGTTGTCTGTTGATATTAGTGTAGATTTTGTTTTTTGGAAAGTGCAAGACAAGCCAGGAGATGCGCAGTAGCTGAAGCTGCTGTTCCAATATGGCTTCCAGTAATCAGCAAGAATTGTGCACGGCAAAGGGACATTAAACACTAAATATATTTTATAAGCGTAGTATTGGAGTTGTTTCCCATCTAGCGTTCACTGCATTCCAGTGCTGACTTGTTTGCACATGTGCAGCAACTCTCATTCAGATACCTGCAGTGTAACCTAGGTTCCAAAATGGCAGAGCCCATGATTAGAGGGAGGTGCATGACATGTATTTACTCTTTAATATTCCTTTAAAGGGACATTAAACACTTTGAGATGGTAATGTAAAATAATAAATTATGTGTGTATATATTGACACATAGAGGCCCATTTATCAAGCTCCGTACGGAGCTTGAGGGCCAGTGTGTCTGGCGAGTCGCCAGAAACACAAGTTATGGAGCAGCGGTCTAAAAACCACTGCTCCATAACCCTGTCCGCCTGCTCTAATGAGGAGGACAGGAATCGCCACAATACAACACGATCGAGTACGATCGGGTTGATTGACACCTCCCTGCTGGCGGCCTATTGACCGCGAGTCTGCAGGGGGCGGCGTTGCACCAGCAGCTCTTGTGAGCTACTGGTGCAATGCTGAATACGGAGAGCGTATTGCTCTCCGCATTCAGCGATGTCTGTCGGACCTGATCCACACTGTCGGATCAGGTCCGACAGACATATGATAATTCAGCCTCTAAAACTTTACACTGATTTTGCTAATATTTAAACAGCTCATGCAACTTTAAAAAATGAATCTACATGTTATTCTCAGACTAATCTTTTCTTTGAATGTTTAATTATATCTAGCATTTATTTAGTGTAATGTTCCTTTTAAGATTGCAAGATCACAGCACCGTTTAGATGGGGGAGAATCAAAACATAAAGACTTCTCTTGATGCGTTTGCTAGGGCAAGTAGAGTACAAGGGGTATATTTAATGTGCGAGCGGACATGATATGATGTAGCGGATCATGTCCGCCGCACATCGATAAATGCCGACAGAAAACGCTGTCAGCATTTATCATTGCACCTGCAGTTCTTGTGAACTGCTGGTGCACTGCCGCCCTCTGCAGATTTGCGGCCTCTTGCAGGGGGTGTCAATCAACCCGATCGTATTCGGTCAGGTTGATTTCTGTCCGTGGCCTCAGAGCAGGCGGATAAGTTATGGAGCAGCGGTCTTTAGACCGCTGCTTCATAACTTCTGTTTCCGGCGAGCCAAATGAGGGGCATCACGCTCCATACAGAGCTTGATAAATCGGCCCCTATGTGTTTTGTTTCAGTGGATAATAGAAAAGATATATAGAAAAATATAGCAGCAGTATTGTGCTAGAGGAGAACATGAATAAAAGGAAACGGAGACAGTGACACTCTCAGTTAATGTGTGGCACCACTCTCTGGAAACTTACAAGGGGTTAAACAAAGCACAGGGAAAGGTAACTGTGAAAATAATAATAATAATGTAAATGGTAATAATAATCTGTAATTAAAAGAAGTGGAATGATAGGCTGCCAGGTGTGCTGCTTTTATACACTGTGCTAATTTTCTATTGGCTATAAATCATCCAATGGTTGATTTTCTTTTTCTGTGCTGCTATGGAAAAATTTCAGTGATGAAATTTATGCAAAAATATTCACCTCTTGTCTTGTAAAATTGTGTTGTTGTTTTTTTTGTTATTCAGTCAACATGTTTTATTACTCTTAATGTATGTAATAGAAACCTTGTTACTATGTTATATTTTATTTTTTATAACTTACTGTATACTAAGAAAAATGTAAAGTATTTAATAGTTTAAAATATTCTATGGGACTTAAATGTTTTTCTATATTTTGTGTCAGAAAATATAATGAGAAACAACTTCGCCATAAAACCAAACTTTACCAGGCAAAAGAGGTTAATGTGAACGAGGTGAATAAGCGTGATATGCGCATAAGAGAACTTGAAATGGAAATCTCATTGGCTAAATGTCAGACAGAAAAGGTACGTTTAAGGCTTGTATGTATGACTCTCGCCTGGTATTCTATTAATGTTGTTAATTTCAAATCATGGTTGTATTCTTGCATAGTTCCAGACTATACTCTTTCAACTGACCAAAAAGCCTTTATTTTGTTTGTATTTGATATGTTATTTGTCCTGGTTTATAACTTCAGTCACAAAGGTAATACATGGGGCTATTTCAAGCCAGCCCACATACAGTATATGTAAAAAAAAAAAATCAAACCTCTAATAATCTAAAAGGTAATTACAGAATTGACAAAATATTAAATGTTTTACTGTATAATATAATTTTGTGATCTGTTTTATTTAATGTATACAAGTGAGTGTCAGTATTTGTCTTTCATGTTAATGGTTTAGGGCAGTGATGGCCAACCTTGGCACCCCAGATGTTTTCAAACTACATTTCCCATGATGCTTAGGCACTCTGCAGTCTAGTTGAGCATCATGGGAAATATAGTCTTGAAACATTAGGGGTGCCAAGGTTAGCCATCATTGGTTTAGGGTAACCTTTCTAGTTCATTAATTCGGGCCCAAAAATAATAATTCATTGTAGTGTCTAGTGACGTCCTGTTTTTGTCATGTTCTGTCATAGCAGCACATAAAGCAAACCCTTTTTCAGTAAAGATGGAGAACTTTACATTCATGGTCAGTTGACTCCTCCTCTTTTTAGCCCCTCCTTCCTCCAGCTTCAGTTTTAGCGAGTCTGATTTTCAAGAAGCAGTAAGACTTGGAGCCAAGCACTATTTCAGCATATTTTATTTATTTTTCCTGAAGATAGAAGTCCCTACTTTTGCTTATAATTAGGTAATATCTCCTCTCTGTGTCATTAATGTTAACAAGGTTTCAGTCCAGCACTTAGGATGTCAATATGCTTACAAGGCAAACCCCAGACACATGAATATTGTCATTGATCTGATTTGCTATCTCAGTGTGACTGGACAGTAATGGTGCTTAGTTGACTTGTTACATAATTTTAGTTTGGTTGACATGTTTTTTTTGCCATTTGTCTCAACAAGCACCCGATATTTTTGCACCATCATTTTTGCATTCCCAAACTTCTGCAATTTAACGTTAGCAACATTAACTTGTCAGTGTTCTCCAAAGAATATTTTGCCAGTTGGGTGGCATTATATAGTAGCTGGGTGGGACAGTGTAATACCCAAAGCACAAATGCATTGCATAATTTAACATACATTGATTTGATTATAATTTGTGCAACAAATTATCATAAGAGGATTGTCAAGATTCCTGGTATCCAAACCTTTGTTCAGGGTCTTTTCTGCATTAAACAAGCTATTTGACCATTTTCTCCTTCGTGGAATTTTAATTTGGTTTTGATGGTTCTTCAAGCCACTTTTGAACATTTGCATGGTTTTAGATCTTCAACTTTTATCCTGGAAGGTTCTTTTTTTCTCTTGGCCATTATTTAGCCTGAAGAATTATCTTGCAAACCTAATTTCCTGATTTGTTTTTTTATTAGGGCATGATTATTCTTCAAACTACCTATTCCTTTTTTCCTATGGTAGTATCTACAGATACAATCAACCAGAATATTGCGGTACCTTCTTTTTGTCCAGCTCCTAATAATTCTAAGGAGCCACTTCTTCATAACTTGAATGTTGTGAGAGCTTTAAAAATCTATGTTGAAGCCAGAAAGGCTTTTAGGATTTCATCTTCTCTGTTTGCTAATTGTTCTGTGCCCTGTACGGGTCAGAAAGCCACAGCCGTTAACTTAGCCACTTGGCTTAAGTCCTTACTTCGTAAGGCATACCTGGTTGTGGGGGAGACTCCCCTTAAGCGCAATCCTGTTAATTTCACTAGAGTAGTTGCCACTTCTTGGGGCTTTCGTAATGAGGCGTCCATAGAACAGATTTGTAAGGTGGCTACTTGATCTTATTTGCATACAGTTTCAAAGTTTTATCAATTTAATATGTGTGTCTCTTCAGAAACAGTTTTTGGTAAGAAGGTTTTGTGGGCCGTAATTCCTGATCAGTAACGTACTTGCCATAATTGTTTGTCACCCCTATTACATGGTGGTCTTGTGGACTTCATTGCTTGGATAAAAGAAAACAAAATTTATGCTTACCTGTTAAATTAATTTCTTTCATAATGGTGAGAGCCCACGAGTCCCCACCCTTTATTTTTTACGGTTGGTGGCAGTACTTGTTTTGCACTTCATTTGCCAAGCTTTATCTTTCCTGCTTTTCTGTTTTCCTCAGACTACTTGGTCATATGTGTGACTGAAGGATTCTGGGAGAGTGGGAGGGATTTAAGCTTTGGTATGTAGTGATGTTTTTGTCTCCTCCTAGTGGACTGGATTGTAATTCTCACATGTGATGTCTGGAGGACTCTCACCCTCATGAAAGAAAATAATTTATCAGGTAAAATCTCAAGCATAAAGTTTGTCTTTGGCTTAAAGGGACAGTCTACACCAGAATTTTTATTATTTTAAAAGATAGATAATCCCTTTATTACCCATTCCCCAGTTTTGCATAACCAACACAGTTATAATAATATACTTTTAACCTCTGTGATTATCTTGTATCTAAGCCTCTGCAAACTGCCCCTTTTTCAGTTCTTTTGACAGACTTGCAGTCTAGCCAATCAGTGCCTGCTCCCAGATAACTTCACGTGCACGAGCACAGTGTTATCTATATGAAATAAATGAACTAACACCCTCTAGTGGTGAAAGACTTAAAATGCAATCTGAAAAGAGGTGGGCTTCAAGGTCTAAAAAATTAGCATATGAACCTCCTAGGTTAAGCTTTCAACTAAGAATACCAAGAGAACAAAGCAAAATTGGTGATAAAAGTAAATTGGAAAATTGTTTAAAATGAAATGAATCATGAAAGTTTTTTTGGCCTAGACTGTCCCTTTAATATTGGCTTACATTTTTTCGTGTTTTTAGGCGTTTTTTTTAATTAATTCCATGTGTAGATTAAGGTATGCTTGTTTGTATGTCAGTTTGCAAGTTATCATCTATGTTTGCTTTACCTCACTATTGTTCTTAAGCATTGTTTTCCTCATATTTCTCAAAATCTCAGTTCTGACTAATTTTCCAATCCTATGCTGGCACCACCTTTTTTTGGCACTTTGTACCATAAATGCACACTTTCCGCCTAGTGATTATCCATGTGTTGTCTGTAGATGTTTTTAAATATCTTGGTAGACCTTGTACTCTTTCTTTAATTAGTATTGGATTACATGGGCTGACCTACCTTTTCTTCATATAATCTTGCCTTCCAAAACTGGATTTTCTGCTGCTCCTTATCTTTTATATGTTTGCTTCATTCCCAGAGCTGGTACTTGACATGACACCACATGATTACTAAGCGCTTAGTTTTAGTACAGAAACTCCAGCAGCTCCATCAGTGGAGGAGGACAAGCCTGACAAGAAATGGCTGTTTTATTTAGTACACAAGCATCCATTTTTTTGCAATAAAGAACACTTTGTTTGACTTGACCCCTCTTAGGTGGAACAAATTCTAGGAGTAGAACATCACAGTGGAATGTGGTGATGATATTATTCCATATTTTCAGAACCATCCTATTAAACTTGAAATATATACAGGGATGTATTATTAAAGAGACAGTAACGTCAAGATTAAACTTTCATGGTTAAAGGGACAGTCAAGTCTAAAACAAACCTTCATGATTTAAATCGGGAATGTAATTTTAAACAACTTTCCAATTTACTTTTTTGCTTTGTTCTTTTGGTATTCTTAGTTAAAAGCTAATTCTAGGAGGTTCATATGCTAATTTCTTAGACCTTAAAGACTGCCTCTAATCTGAATGCATTTTGACCACTAGAGGGCTTTAGTTCATGTGTTTCATATAGATAACATTGAGCTCATGCACGTGAAGTTACCCTGGAGTGAGCACTGATTGGCTAAAATGCAAGTCTGTCAAAACTGAACTGAACTGAAATAAGGGGGCAGTTTGCAGAGGCTTAGATGCAAGGTAATCACAGAAGTAAAAAGTGTATTTCTATAACAGTGTTGGTTATGCAAAACTGGGGAATGGTTAATAAAGGGATTATCTTTCTCTTGTAAGGTGTATCCAGTCCACGGGTTCATCCATTACTTGTGGGATATTCTCCTTCCCAACAGGAAGTTGCAAGAGGACACCCACAATAGAGCTGTCTATATAGCTCCTCCCCTAACTGCCACCCCCAGTCATTCTCTTGCAACTCTCGACAAGAAAGGAAGTATCAAGAGATATGTGGTGACTTAGTGTAGTTTTGCCTTCAATCAAGAGTTTGTTATTTTTAAACGGTACCGGCGTTGTACTGTTTTACTCTCAGGCAGAAATTAGAAGAAGAATTCTGCCTGGAAGTTTGATGATCTTAGCGGTTTGTAACTAAGGTCCATTGCTGTTCTCACACATAACTGAAGAATATGGGAAAACTTCAGTTGGGGGAACGGTCTGCAGATTACCTGCTTTGAGGTATGTTCAGTATTTTTATTTCTAGAGAGATGAATAAGTTCTAGAAAATGCTGACAGAGCCTTGTGTATTTGAGGTAAGCCTGATGCAGTGATTTAACAGCAACTGGGATCATGCTTACAAAACAGGGCAATACTCATGTTAATATTCATATTACTTAGTGACAAAACGTTTACATGATTTCATAAATAGGACGTTTTTTCTCTGAGGGAGATAAGTCTTTATTTGGGGCCTAGTTTCCACATGGCTAGTCAGATACTCCTAGGAGTATTTTCTTAAGGCCCTTCTAACATCCAGTAACATGGTGGGAGGGGCCTATTTTAGCACTCTAACTACGCAGTTTTAATTCAGACTGAGACATCCAGCTTCCCTAGAGGTTTCCTCTGGCATCTGAGGACCATTTCAAAGGGGTTATTTCTGCACAAAATCGTTTTTGAGGGCAGGTAGGAGCCTCAGCAGAGCTGTGGCAAGGTGCTCAATTGACTTTTAACGTTTTTTAACGTTTTTCAATCCGGTTTGGGGCCTAAGGGGTTAATCATCCATTTGCAAGTGGGTGCAATGTTGCTTTAGTCCCTTACACACACTGTAAACATTTCAAAGACTTTACTGTATTTTTACACTGTTTTGCAGTTTAAGTGCTAGTTTTTTTCTCTTAAAGGCACAGTAACATTTTTGTTTAATTGCTGTTTCACCTTTATTAAAGTGTTTTCCAAGCTTGCTTGTCTCATTACTAGTCTGTTAAACATGTCTGACATAGAGGAAACTCCTTGTTCAATATGTTTTAAAGCCATGGTGGAACCCCCTCTTAGAATGTGTACCAAATGTACTGATATTTCTATAAACTATAAAGACCATATTATGGCGCTTAAAGATTTATCTCCAGGGGATTCTCTGACTGGAAAGAGGGAGATTATGCCATCTAGCTCTTCCCATGTGTCAGAACCTATAACTCCCGCTCAAGTGACGCCAAGTACATCTAGCGCGTCTAATTCTTTTACCTTACAGGACATGGCAGCAGTTATGAATGCTACCCTCTCAGAGGTATTCTCCAAACTGCCAGGGCTACAAGGAAAGCGAGACAGCTCTGGGGCTAGAACTAATACAGAGCTTTCTGACGCTTTAACGCCTGTGTCCGATATACCCTCACAATGCTCAGAAGCCGAGGCAGGTGAGCTTCTATCTGTGGGTGACATTTCAGACTCAGGGAAGGCGTTACTTCAGTCTGATTCTGAAATGACAGCGTTTAAATTTAAGCTTGAACACCTCCGCTTATTGCTTAGGGAGGTTTTAGCGACTCTGGATGACTGTGACCCCATTGTGGTTCCAGAGAAATTGTGTAAAATGGACAAATACTTTGCAGTGCTGGTTTACACTGATGTTTTTCCAGTCCCTAAGAGGTTTTCGGAAATTATTACTAAGGAATGGGATAGACCAGGTGTGCCGTTCTCTCCCCCTCCTGCTTTCAAAAAGATGTTTCCCATAGATGCCGCCATACGGGACTCGTGGCAGACGGTTCCTAAGGTGGAGGGAGCAGTCTCTACCCTAGCTAAGCGTACAACTATCCCCGTCGAGGACAGTTGTGCTTTCCTAGATCCTATGGATAAAAAATTGGAGGGTCTCCTTAAGAAAATTTTTATACATCAAGGTTTTATTCTCCAGCCTCTTGCATGCATTGCCCCAGTTACTGCTGCAGCGGCTTTTTGGTTTGAGTCTCTTGAGGAGGCTCTACAGGTAGAGACCCCGCTAGACGATATTCTAGACAGGATTAAAGCTCTTAAGTTAGCTAACTCCTTTATTTCTGACGCCATTTTTCATTTAGCCAAGCTAACGGGTAAGAATTCAGGTTTTGCCATTTTGGCGCGTAGGGCGCTATGGCTTAAGTCCTGGTCAGCAGACGTTACTTCAAAGTCTAAGCTTCTTAACATCCCCTTCAAGGGACAGACCCTATTCGGGCCTGGTCTGAAGGAGATCATTTCTGATATTACTGGAAGAAAAAGTCACGCCCTTCCTCAGGATAGGTCCAATAAGTTAAGGACCAAACAGAATAATTCTCGTTCCTTTCGAAACTTCAAGAGTGGCGCAGCTTCAGTTTCCGGTAATGCAAAACAAGAGGGAAATTTCGCCCATTCCAAACCAGTCTGGAGACCTAACCAGGCTTGGAACAAGGGGAAGCAGGCCAAGAAACCTGCGGCTGCCTCTAAGACAGCATGAAGGAGTAGCCCCCGATCCGGGAACGGATCTAGTAGGGGGCAGACTTTCTCTCTTCACCCAGGCTTGGGCAAGAGACGTCCAGGATCCCTGGGCATTAGAGATTGTTTCCCAGGGATATCTTCTGGACTTCAAAGCTTCATCTTCAAAGGGGAGATTTCATCTCTCACAATTATCTGTAAACCAGATAAAGAGAGAGGCATTCGTACGTTGTGTTCAAGACCTACTGGTTATGGGAGTGATCCACCCAGTTCCAAGGGAGGAACAGGGGCAGGGCTTCTATTCAAATCTGTTTATAGTTCCCAAAAAAGAGGGAACTTTCAGACCAATCTTGGATCTCAAGATCCTAAACTAATTTTTCAGGGTCCCATCCTTCAGGATGGAGACTATCCAAACCATCCTCCCTATGATCCAGGAGGGTCAATATATGACTACCATGGACTTAAAGGATGCCTATCTCCACATTCCGATTCACAGAGATCATCATCAGTTCCTCAGGTTCGCCTTCTTAGACAGGCATTACCAGTTTGTGGCTCTTCCCTTCGGGTTAGCCACGGCACCAAGAATCTTTACGAAGGTTCTAGGATCCCTACCGGTGGTTCTAAGGCCACGGGGCATAGCAGTGGCTCCTTACCTAGACGACATTCTGGTATAGGCATCGACTTTTCAAATCGCCAAGTCCCATACGGACATTGTTCTGACCTTTCTGAGGTCTCACGGGTGGAAGGTGAACGAAGAAAAGAGTTCTCTCTCCCCTCTCACAAGAGTTTCCTTCCTAGGAACACTGATAGATTCAGTAGAAATGAAAATTTTTCTGACAGAGGTCAGGTTATCAAAGCTTCTAACTTCCTGCTGTGCTCTTCATTCCACTTCTCGGCCGTCAGTGGCTCAGTGTATGGAAGTAATCGGCCTAATGGTAGCGGCAATGGACATAGTTCCGTTTGCCCGCCTACATCTCAGACCACTGCAACTTTGCATGCTCAATCAGTGGAATGGGGATTACACAGATTTGTCCCCTCTGCTAAATCTGGATCAAGAGACCAGGGATTCTCTTCTCTGGTGGTTATCTCGGGTCCATCTGTCCAGGGGAATGAGTTTCCGCAGGCGAGAGTGGACTATAGTGACGACAGATGCCAGCCTTCTGGGCTGGGGCGCGATCTGGAACTCCCTGAAGGCTCAGGGTTCGTGGACTCAGGAGGAAGCCCTCCTTCCGATAAACATTCTGGAACTGAGAGCGATATTCAATGCTCTTCAGGCTTGGCCTCAACTAGCTGCGGTCAGGTTCATCAGATTTCAGTCGGACAATATCACGACTGTAGCCTATATCAACCATCAGGGGGGAACAAGAAGCTCCCTGGCAATGTTGGAGGTTTCAAAGATAATTCTATGGGCAGAGGTTCACTCTTGCCATCTCTCAGCTATCCATATCCCAGGAGTAGAGAACTGGGAGGCGGATTTTCTAAGTCGGTAGACTTTTCATCCGGGGGAGTGGGAGCTCCATCCGGAGGTATTTGCCCAGCTGATTCAACTATGGGGCAAACCAGAACTGGATCTGATGGCGTCTCGTCAGAACGCCAAGCTTCCTTGTTACGGGTCCAGGTCAAGGGATCCCCAGGCAGCGCTGATAGATGCTCTAGCAGTGCCCTGGTCCTTCAGCCTGGCTTATGTGTTCCCACCACTTCCTCTCCTCCCTCGTCTGATTGCCAAGATCAAGCAGGAGAGAGCTTCGGTGATTTTGATAGCACCTGCGTGGCCACGCAGGACTTGGTATGCAGATCTGGTGGACATGTCATCCCTTCCACCATGGACTCTGCCGCTGAGGCAGGACCTTCTACTCCAAGGTCCTTTCAAACATCCAAATCTAATTTCTCTGCGACTGACTGCTTGGAGATTGAACGCTTGATTTTATCAAAACGTGGTTTCTCCGAGTCGGTCATTGATACCTTAATTCAGGCTCGAAAGCCTGTCACCAGGAAAATCTATCATAAGATATGGTGTAAATATCTTCATTGGTGTGAATCCAAGGGTTACTCATGGAGTAAAGTCAGGATTCCTAGGATATTATCCTTTCTCCAAGAAGGATTGGAGAAGGGATTGTCAGCTAGTTCCTTAAAGGGACAGATTTCTGCTCTGTCTATTCTTCTGCACAAGCGTCTGGCAGATGTTCCAGACGTTCAGGCGTTTTGTCAGGCTTTAGTTAGAATCAAACCTGTGTTTAAACCTGTTGCTCCACCATGGAGTTTAAATTTAGTTCTTAAAGTTCTTCAAGGGGTTCCGTTTGAACCTCTGCATTCCATAGATATCAAGCTTTTATCTTGGAAAGTTCTGTTTTTGGTAGCTATCTCTTCGGCTCAAAGAGTTTCAGAGTTATCTGCCTTACAGTGTGATTCCCCTTATCTGATCTTCCATGCAGATAAGGTAGTTTTGCGTACCAAACCTGGGTTTCTTCCTAAGGTGGTATCTAATAAGAATATCAATCAGGAGATTGTTGTTCCGTCACTGTGTCCTAATCCTTCTTCAAAGAAGGAATGTCTATTACACAATCTTGACGTGGTTCGTGCTTTAAAGTTTTATTTACAAGCTACTAAGGATTTTCGTCAAACATCTGCATTGTTTGTTGTCTACTCTGGACAGAGGAGAGGCCAAAAGGCTTCTGCATCTTCTCTTTCTTTTTGGCTGAGAAGCATAATCCGTTTAGCTTATGAGACTGCTGGCCAGCAGCCTCCTCAAAGAATTACAGCTCATTCCACTAGAGCGGTAGCTTCCACATGGGCTTTTAAACATGAGGCCTCTGTTGAACAGATTTGTCAGGCATCGACTTGGTCTTCGCTTCATACTTTTTCTAAATTCTACAAATTTGATACTTTTGCTTCCTCTGGGCTATTTTTGGGAGAAAGGTCTTGCAGGCAGTGGTGCCTTCCGTTTAAGTTCCTGCCTTGTCCCTCCCTTCATCCGTGTCCTAAAGCTTTGGTATTGGTATCCCACAAGTAATGGATGAACCCGTGGACTGGATACACCTTACAAGAGAAAACAAAATTTATGCTTACCTGATAAATTTCTTTCTCTTGTGGTGTATCCAGTCCATGGCCCGCCCTGTCACTTTAAGGCAGGTGTTTTTTATTTTTAAACTATAGTCACCACTGCACCCTATAGTTTCTCCTTTTTCTTGCTTGTCTTCGGTCGAATGACTGGGGGTGGCAGTTAGGGGAGGAGCTATATAGACAGCTCTGCTGTGGGTGTCCTCTTGCAACTTCCTGTTGGGAAGGAGAATATCCCACAAGTAATGGATGAACCTGTGGACTGGATACACCACAAGAGAAAGAAATTTATCAGGTAAGCATAAATTTTGTTTTCTTTTCTTCTGATGTTAACTGTCCCTTTAAGATAGAGCAAAAATATTTAAAATGTGCTTTCTTCATTCTCTTGGTATCTTTTATTAAAGTGTAAACCTAAGTAGGTTCATAGGAGCCGGTGAGTATGTACGTGTCTTTTAGAACTCTATTGCAGCAATGTTATACTGTACATTATTGCAAACACTGCTGCCATTGAGTGCCAAAAACACATGGACGCTCCTAAACTCCTATGAGCCGACCTATTTAGGTTGTTTAACCTTCTCTGTCTAAACCATTAAAGTTTAATCTTTACTTTACTGTTCCATTAAAGTGTAAACTGAGATATTTAAAGATTATTTTTAAGTAATGTTTTTTCCATTTATTCTGTTATTAAAATAATTTATTTCCAACCAAGGGAAAAGAGAGGATCAGTTTAATCACAACAGAGAACCACCGACTTCATGAAGAAAAACGACATTTGTTGGAAAAGGTTAATGAATACGAAGCAATGCAGAGTGACAACAAATTACAGCTGCTAACGGCTCAAAAGCGGTAGATATTCTTTGAAAATGTAATTAATAAACGTATATACATTGGGCTAGATTACAATCGGCGCGCTATTTAGTACTCCCGCTCCAGTGTAAACATCGCTAGGAGTAATCTTTTTGAGATTGCGGGTTAGCGCGCATATTGCTAACATTCTCCCCATAGACTTCAATGGAGAGTGAAGAAGGAAAAGCCTAACACTTATCGCTCACACACTAACATTCCAATGTTTTTACATACAGAATTTTTTTTATTTTTGTTTTAGATAAATGTTTCTATACATATCTATATCTGTATATCTATTCCTTTAGATATATAGATATATATTTTACATTATCAGATATATAAAGAAATATATATATATAATAATACAAATTAAAAAACATTCTATGTGAAGAACATTGGAATGTAAAATATGTGTAATGCGCTTTAGGTTTCGAGCTTTAAGTTTAACATGATGTCGGGTTAGTACACATCTTCCATCAATTATCTTTAGGTACATTATTGAAATTTTGAATATAAAATATTGTAAAAAAAAAATGTATATGAATTATTATAGATACAGTTATAGAACAAAAATATATATGTATATATTTATGTATTTTTTAGAATATTTTAGTACATCTATTATAATTATTTATATTTATTAATATTTTGCAATATTTTATATTTAATAAATACATAACGCGCCTTAAGATAACTCATAACGGGTTACATGTGCAAATCCGACAGTAGTACATTAAAGGGACAGTATACACCAATTTTTATATAACTGCATGTAATAGACAGTACTATAAAGAATAATATGCACAAATACTAATTTAAAAATCCAGTATAAAACCTTTTATAAACTTACTTAACAGCTCCCAGTTTAGCACTGTTGATGAGGTTAGGCTGGGACAACCACTGAAAGGGACTGGGAAAATATAAAGAGCAGACAACCCCCCCCCCCCCTTTCCCTGCATATGAAAAGACATATACAAAATCAGCACAATGTTATTAAAAAATAAGCAAATCTATACATTGTTACAAAAACACTCCCACATGTGCTATATAAATGGATCATCTACAAAACCTATATACAAAGAAAAATCTAGTGTACAATGTCCCTTTAATTCTTCATGTGTGCCACTTGTAATCTAGCCCATTATGTTGTGGTTTTTCAAATAAATTGTAAATATTTGTTGTTAAAGGGACATTGTACACTAGATTTTTCTTTGCATAAATGTTTTGTAGATGATCTATTTATATAGCCTATACAGTTTTATTTTTTAAAAATTGATAGTTTTGCTTATTCTTTTCATATGCAAAGGAAGGGGGGAGGGCCTTATTTCCCACTTGCAGTGGGTGTTCCAGTAACCTTTTAAACAGAGCTAAACTGAGACCTAAATAAGTTTCTCTTGTTAAGTGTGTTCAGTCCACGGGTCATCCATTACTTATGGGATATATTCTCCTTCCCAACAGGAAGTTGCAAGAGAATCACCCAAGCAGAGCTGCTATATAGCTCCTCCCCTCACATGTCATATCCAGTCATTCTCTTGCAACCCTCAACAAAGAAGGAGGTCGCGAGAGGAGCTGGAGTTTTTACTTAATTATTCTTCAATCAAAAGTTTGTTATTTTAAATGGCACCGGAGTGTGCTGTTTTTCTATCTCAGGCAGTATTTGGAAGAAGAAACTGCCTGCGTTTTCTATGATCTTAGCAGGCGTAACTAAGATCCAGTGGCTGTTCTCAACATTCTGAGGAGTGGGGTAACTTCAGAAAATGGGAATAGCATGCGGGGTCTCCCGCAAATGAGGTATGTGCAGTACATATTTTCTGGGAATGGAATTTACTAAGAAAACACTGCTGTTACCCGTATGATGTAAGTACAGCCTTAAATGCAGTAGTAGTGACTGGTATCAGGCTGATAAATGTATGCACAGTAGAGTTATTTTCTAGGGACTAGAATTTGACTGAAAAAATACTGTTAATACTGATATAATGTGTGAGCCTTAACTGCAGTAGAAGCGACTGGTAGCAGGCTTAGTAATAACTTTACACAGCATCTGAAATGTTGTTTTTTAAAACGTTTACTGGCATGTTAATCGTTTTGTGAGGTACTTTGGTGATGAATCTTTTTGGGCATGATTTTTTTCCACACGGCTAACGTATATTTCTGCATAGAAACCGTTATATCAGGTCTCCCACTGTTGTAATAGGAGTGGGAGGGACCTTTTTTAGCGCCTTGTTGCGCAGTTAAAATTCTTACACAGTCGTCCTGCTTCTTCCTCTTTCATCCAGGACGTCTCCAGAGAGCTCAGGGATCTTCAAAATTCATTTTTGAGGGAGGTAATCAGTCACAGCAGACCTGTGACAGTGTGTTTGACTGTGATAAAAGCGTTAAATCTTAATTTGATATCCGTTTTGGGTACTGAGGGGTTAATCATCCTTTTGCTAATGGGTGCAATCCTCTGCTAATTAATACATTTAAAGAATTGTTGACTATAACTGAACTAGTTCTTTGTTATTCAATTGTGTTTTTAAAAATAAAAAAAAAGCGCTGCAGCGTTTTTTATATTGCTTGTAAACTTATTGAAGTAATTTCCAAGCTTGCTAGCTTCATAGCTAGTCTGTTTAAACATGTCTGATACAGAGGAATCTGCTTGTTCATTATGTTTAAAAGCCGATGTGGAGCCCAATAGAAATATGTGTACCAATTGTATTGATATTACTTTGAATAAAAGTCAATCTGTACCGATAAAGAAATTATCACCAGACAACGAGGGGGAAGTTATGCCGTCTAATTCTCCTCACGTGTCAGTACCTTCGTCTCCCGCTCGGGAGGTGCGTAAGATTGAGGCGCCAAGTACATCAAGGCCCTTACAAATCACTTTACATGATATGGCTAATGTTATGAAAGAAGTATTATACAATATGCCCGAGTTAAGAGGCAAGCGCGACAGCTCTGGGTTAAGGTCAGAGCGCGCCGATGACACGAGAGCCATGTCTGATACTGCGTCACAATTTGCAGAACATGAGGACGGAGAGCTTCATTCTGTGGGTGACGGTTCTGATTCGGGGAGACCGGATTCGGAAATTTCAAATTTTAAATTTAAGCTTGAGAACCTCTGCGTGTTGCTAGGGGAGGTGTTAGCGGCTCTGAATGATTGTGACACGGTGGCAATCCCAGAGAAATTATGTAGGCTGGATAAATACTATGCGGTACCGGTGTGTACTGACGTTTTTCCTATACCAAAGAGGCTTACAGAGATTATTAGCAAGGAGTGGGATAGACCCGGTGTGCCTTTTTCCCCTCCTCCGATATTTAGAAAAATGTTCCCTATAGACGCCACCACACGAGACTTATGGCAGACGGTCCCTAAGGTGGAGGGAGCAGTTTCTACTTTAGCCAAGCGTACCACTATCCAGGTGGAGGATAGCTGTGCTTTTTCAGATCCAATGGATAAAAAATTAGAGGGTTACCTTAAGAAAATGTTTGTTCAACAAGGTTTTATATTACAGCCTCTTGCATGCATTGCGCCTGTCACTGCTGCAGCGGCATTCTGGTTTGAGTCTCTGGAAGAGGCGATTCGCACAGCACCATTGGATGAATCTTTGAGCAAGATTAGAACCCTTAAGCTGGCTAATGCGTTTGTTTCTGATGCCGTAGTGCATTTAACCAAACTTACGGCTAAGAATTCCGGATTCGCCATACAGGCGCGCAGAGCGCTATGGCTTAAATCCTGGTCAGCAGATGTAACTTCTAAGTCTAAACTACTAAACATCCCTTTCAAAGGGCAGACCTTATTCGGGCCCGGCTTGAAGGAAATTATTGCTGACATTACTGGAGGTAAGGGCCACACCCTTCCTCAGGACAGGGCCAAATCAAAGGCCAAACAGTCTAATTTTCGTGCCTTTCGTAATTTCAAGGCAGGAGCAGCATCAACTTCCTCCGCTCCAAAACAGGAAGGAACTACTGCTCGTTACAGACAGGGTTGGAAAGGCAACCAGTCATGGAACAAGGGCAAGCAGGCCAGAAAGCCTACTTCCGCCCCTAAGACAGCATGAAGGCAGGGCCCCCTTTCCGGAGACGGATCTAGTGGGGGGCAGACTTTCTCTCTTCGCCCAGGCTTGGGCAAGAGATGTACAGGATTTCTGGACGTTGGAGATTATATCTCAGGGATACCTTCTGGATTTCAAAACTTCTCCTCCACAAGGGAGGTTTCATCTGTCAAGGTTATCAACAAACCTAGTAAAGAAAGAGGCATTTCTACAATGTGTACAAGACCTCTTAGTGATGGGAGTGATCCACCCAGTTCCGCGAACGGAACAGGGGCAAGGGTTTTATTCAAATCTGTTTGTGGTTCCCAAGAAAGAGGGAACTTTCAGACCAATCTTAGACTTAAAGATCTTAAACAAATTCCTAAGGGTTCCGTCGTTCAAGATGGAAACCATTCGGACCATCCTACCCATGATCCAAGAGGGTCAATATATGACCACAGTGGACTTAAAGGATGCCTACCTTCACATACCGATTCACAAAGATCATTATCGGTACCTAAGGTTTGCCTTTCTAGACAGGCATTACCAGTTTGTAGCTCTTCCCTTCGGGTTAGCTACGGCCCCGAGAATTTTTACAAAGGTTCTGGGCTCACTTCTGGCGGTACTAAGACCACGAGGCATAGCGGTGGCTCCGTACCTAGACGACATTCTGATACAAGCGTCAAGTTTTCAAAATGCAAAGTCTCATACAGAGATAGTTCTAGCATTTCTGAGGTCGCATGGGTGGAAAGTGAACGTGGAGAAGAGTTCTCTGTTACCACTCACAAGGGTCCCTTTTCTAGGGACTCTTATAGATTCTGTAGAGATGAAGATTTACCTGACGGAGTCCAGGTTATCAAAGATTCTCAATGCTTGCCGTGTCCTTCACTCCATTCCAAGCCCATCAGTAGCTCAGTGCATGGAAGTAATCGGCTTAATGGTCGCGGCAATGGACATAGTGCCATTTGCGCGCCTACATCTCAGACCGCTGCAACTATGCATGCTAAGTCAATGGAACGGGGATTACTCAGATCTGTCCCCTTTGCTAAATCTGGACCAGGAGACCAGAGATTCTCTTCTCTGGTGGTTGTCACGGGTTCATCTGTCCAAAGGAATGACTTTTCGCAGACCAGATTGGACAATTGTAACAACAGATGCCAGCCTACTAGGCTGGGGAGCAGTCTGGAACTCCCTGAAGGCTCAGGGATCGTGGACTCAAGAGGAGAGACTCCTCCCGATAAACATTCTAGAATTAAGAGCAATATTCAATGCTCTTCTAACTTGGCCTCAGTTAGCAACACTGAGGTTCATCAGATTTCAGTCGGACAACATCACGACTGTGGCTTACATCAATCATCAAGGGGGAACCAGGAGTTCCCTAGCGATGTTGGAAGTCTCGAAGATAATTCGCTGGGCAGAGTCTCACTCTTGCCACCTGTCAGCGATCTACATCCCAGGCGTGGAGAACTGGGAGGCGGATTTTCTAAGTCGACAGACCTTTCATCCGGGGGAGTGGGAACTTCACCCGGAGGTATTTGCTCAACTGATTCGTCGTTGGGGCAAACCGGATCTGGATCTCATGGCATCTCGCCAGAACGCCAAGCTTCCTTGTTACGGATCCAGGTCCAGGGACCCGGGTGCGGTGCTGGTAGATGCACTAGCAGCCCCTTGGGTTTTCAACATAGCTTATGTGTTTCCACCTTTTCCGTTGCTACCTCGACTGATTGCCAGGATCAAACAGGAGAGAGCATCGGTGATTCTGATAGCGCCTGCGTGGCCACGCAGGACCTGGTATGCAGACCTAGTGGACATGTCGTCCTGTCCACCATGGTCTCTACCCCTGAGGCAGGACCTTCTAATCCAGGGTCCTTTCAACCATCCAAACCTAATTTCTCTGAGGCTGACTGCTTGGAAATTGAACGCTTGATTCTATCAAAGCGTGGGTTTTCGGATTCGGTTATTGATACATTAATACAGGCTCGGAAACCTGTTACCAGAAAAATTTACCACAAGATATGGCATAAATATTTATATTGGTGTGAATCCAAGAGTTACTCATGGAGTAAGGTTAGGATTCCTAGGATATTGTCTTTTCTAAAAGAGGGTTTAGAAAAGGGCTTATCCGCTAGTTCGCTAAAGGGACAGATTTCTTCTCTGTCTATTCTTTTACACAAGCATCTGGCAGAGAATCCAGACGTCCAGGCTTTTTGTCAGGCTTTGGCTAGGATTAAGCCTGTGTTTAAAACTGTTGCTCCTCCGTGGAGCTTAAACTTGGTTCTTAAAGTTCTTCAGGGTGTTCCGTTTGAACCCCTTCATTCCATTGATATTAAGCTTTTATCTTGGAAAGTTCTGTTTTTGATGGCTATTTCCTCGGCTCGAAGGAAATACATTGTGATTCTCCTTATCTGATCTTTCATTCAGACAAGGTAGTCCTGCGTACTAAACCTGGGTTTTTACCTAAGGTTGTTTCTAACAGGAATATCAATCAAGAGATTGTTGTTCCATCGTTATGTCCTAATCCTTCTTCAAAGAAGGAACGTCTTTTGCATAATCTAGACGTGGTCCGTGCCCTGAAGTTCTACTTACAGGCAACTAAAGATTTTCGACAAACTTCTTCTCTGTTTGTCGTTTACTCTGGACAGAGGAGAGGTCAAAAGGCTTCGGCTACCTCTCTCTCTTTTTGGCTTCGTAGCATAATACGCTTAGCCTATGAGACTGCTGGACAGCAGCCTCCTGAAAAAATTACAGCTCATTCCACTAGAGCTGTGGCTTCCACCTGGGCCTTTAAGAATGAGGCCTCTGTTGAACAGATTTGCAAGGCTGCAACTTGGTCTTCACTTCATACTTTTTCCAAATTTTACAAATTTGACACTTTTGCTTCTTCGGAGGCTGTTTTTGGGAGAAAGGTTCTACAGGCAGTGGTTCCTTCTGTTTAATGTTCCTGCCTTGTCCCTCCCATCATCCGTGTACTTTAGCTTTGGTATTGGTATCCCATAAGTAATGGATGACCCGTGGACTGAACACACTTAACAAGAGAAAACATAATTTATGCTTACCTGATAAATTTATTTCTCTTGTAGTGTGTTCAGTCCACGGCCCGCCCTGTCTTTTTGAGGCAGGTTCTAAATTTTAAATTATAACTCCAGTCACCACTGCACCCTATAGTTTCTCCTTTCTCGTCTTGTTTCGGTCGAATGACTGGATATGACATGTGAGGGGAGGAGCTATATAGCAGCTCTGCTTGGGTGATCCTCTTGCAACTTCCTGTTGGGAAGGAGAATATATCCCATAAGTAATGGATGACCCGTGGACTGAACACACTACAAGAGAAATAAATTTATCAGGTAAGCATAAATTATGTTTTTTAAACGGTTTTATACTGAATTTTTATATCAGTATCTGTGCATCTTATTCTTTATAGTAGTGTCTATTACATGCAGTTATATGAAAATGAGTGTATACTGTCTATTTAAACAAAGCACTGAGTTTATATGGTAGTGACACTCACATTTGACCAGCAGAGGGCAGTATGAATTTTAATTTTATTTTACATTTGACACCATATAGAGCTATATAAATGTGGGAGTTTATTTAGATTGGTTGATATTGTTCCAATACACTTTGCCATGTGTCATAAATTTATATTTAAGATGGAGTGGATTTGTAACTTTCTTTTTCTTCCTGGTAAACTGTAGTGATATTTTTCCAATCCTGTATTTAGATGGTTGGATTTAGATTTTGGGCTAGATTACGAGTGGCACACTAACTGGTGTGTGCGAGCGATAAGGGCATTATTGCGTTGGAAGTAGCGCGCCTATTACAAATTGAAAGTAAACGCGTTCGCTTGACCGCAATTGAATTTAATGCGCGTCGGGTTAGAGCTACGTCAGAGCTCAGGTTAACTGTTATGCGAGTCAAAAAAGTGCCAAAAACGCATCAAATTACAATTAACAGTACAGTTCTACTCATAATAACATTGATAAAAATTACTTTTAAAAAATAGCGCAATAAAAAGTTAAAAGTGCTCAAAGATATGAGGTCTCAGCTGTTGTTTTCTTTCATGTAATTAGCAAGAGTCCATGAGCTAGTGACGTATGGGATATACATTCCTACCAGGAGGGGCAAAGTTTCCCAAACCTTAAAATGCCTATAAATACACCCCTCACCACACCCACAATTCAGTTTTACAAACTTTGCCTCCCGTGGAGGTGGTGAAGTAAGTTTGTGCTAGATTCTACGTTGATATGCGCTTCACAGCAGGCTGGAGCCCGGTTTTCCTCTCAGAGTGCAGTGAATGTCAGAGGGATGTGAAGAGAGTATTGCCTATTTGAATTCAATGGTCTCCTTCTACGGGATCTATTTCATAGGTTCTCTGTTATCGGTCGTAGAGATTCATCTCTTACCTCCCTTTTCAGATCGACGATATACTCTTATATACCATTACCTCTACTGATTCTCGTTTCAGTACTGGTTTGGCTATCTGCTATATGTAGATGAGTGTCCTGGGGTAAGTAAGTCTTATTTTTTGTGACACTCTAAGCTATGGTTGGGCACTTTATACGTAAAGTTCTAAATATATGTCTTTAAACTTATATTTGCCATGATTCAGGATAATCAGTATTCCTTCTTTCAGACTGTCAGTTTCATTATTTGGGAAATGCATATGAATAAAATATTTTTTCTTACCTTAAAGAAATTTTCTAATTGACTTTTTTCCTTGCGGGCTATTAGGCTCGCGGGGGCAGAAAATGCTTCAATTTATTGCGTCATTCTTGGCGCGAACTTTTTTGGTGCAAAATTTTGTCATTTCCGGCGCCATAGTTGACGCCGGAAGTTTACACGTGGTTGCGTCATTTTTGACGCATGTGTATTAGACTTTTTTTGCGCCAAAACGTGTGGGCGTCATACTTGGTGCCAAAAAATGTGGGCGTCATACTTGGCGCCAAAAAATGTGGGCGCCATACTTGGGGCCACTTTTTTTCACATTATTTAAGTCTCACTTTTTTGTTGCTTCTGGTTGCTAGAGGCTTGTTTGTTTTGCATTTTTCCCCATTCCTGAAACTGTCATTTAAGGAATTTGATAATTTTGCTTTATATGTTGTTTTTTTCTATTACATATTGCAAGATTTTCCATAAATTATTCCTGGATCAGAACATACTGAGGGATTCCTGTTGACTGAGTTCAGTCCTACCAAAGCTAAGTTCATTTATTTTAAATGTTATGAATCTTTATCTAGCTATGGTTTGTAATAAGTTATCATGATAATCTTTTACATGCAGAATCCATTAGTATTTATGCTTTATGTATTGCTTTTCTTTTTACATCTTATGTACAAGATATACTTAGAAAATTTATAAGAATATTTTTCTGATTCTAGGTTAAGGCTTTGTCTGACTTTGCGCCTTCTATTAAAATTTTTTAGGTCTTTTTCAAACTTCTTTTTTATGAAGTTTCAAATGACCAACAACATACTGAATTATCCTACTCTGATGATGTTTTTTCTCTTTCAGAACTTTTCTTCATCAGATATTGACACTAACAAATCTACTTTTTTATTTTTTATTAGAGTACATTTGTTTTTTGTTGAAAAGGTGTTGATTATTTTGGATATTGAGGTAACTAGTTCTTTTTCAAACTAGCTAACATTTTATTTCTGTTTATTTTATCTTCTGTGTCTTCAGAGGTTTTTTTCCATTCCTTCATACTAGGGAATGGAATAGGCTGACAATTTTCTTCAAAGGTTTTAAATTATATTCTTTGCCGGCAGTTAAATTCAATTTTGAGGGTTCTCCAATTTAATGGGGCTATCTCTACTCCTGCTAAATTATGCTATTGTTTCTATAGCAAAATAGTATTTATTTTCTTTTTAAATGGTTGTATCCTATTTAAGGTAAACATTTTATTTTCAGGTACTTTTCTTGGACCTGTAATTTATTTGGATGATGTTGCTTTTGCTCCATTTTTTCTGTTTACTTTAAAGATCAAGTATCAGATTATGTATTATTTAGCATTGTTATGGGACAAAGTCTACTGCTCATTTGAGGTTCAGACTGGGTGCTGTTGCATTTGTCTTGTTGTCTTGCATTTTTGTTTATGCAAGTCCGGTGTGTTCTGGTCCCTTAACTGGATTTTGGGTAGTGGATTACTTTTTCAGCGGAATTGGCTGTCTTTATTTTATCCCTCCCTCTCTAGTGACTCTTGCGTGGAAGTTCCACATCTTGGGTATTTATTATCCCATACGTCACTAGCTCATGGACTCTTGCTAATTACATGAAAGAAAACATAATTTATGTAAGAACTTACCTGATTAATTCATTTCTTTCATATTAGCAAAAGTCCATGAGGCCCACCCTTTTTTGTGGTGGTTATGATTTTTTGTATAAAAAATTTGTAATAATTATTCCAATTCCTTATTTTTTTGATGCTTTCGCTCCTTTTTTATCACCCCACTTCTTGGCTATTCGTTAAACTGAATTGTGGGTGTGGTGAGGGGTGTATTTATAGGCATTTTAAGGTTTGGGAAACTTTGCCCCTCCTGGTAGGAATGTATATCCCATACGTCACTAGCTCATGGACTCTTGCTAATATGAAAGAAATGAATTTATCAGGTAAGTTCTTACATAAATTATGTTTTTTAACTTTTTGTGCTTCACTGAAGTCTATGGGGAAATACGTTAACACGGTCGCGAAGTTTGACTTTTTACGTGTGCCGGTTTAGCGCTTGTGCAAAAAAACTTTTATATTCAACTTGTAATATGCGTGCTAACTTCGCTAGCAGGAGCGATAAATTGCGCTCCCCTTGTAATCTAGCCCTACAATAACAAACAACATCTAAAAACCTATCCTTTTTTTAAAGAGCAAATATTTTGGATAAAGAAAACAAACAATTACTGGAGACCCTGTTTCACCTTTATAACCAGATTGGACCACTGGAGCGTGTAATAAAAAAGATTCAAGCCCTCAACCTCGAGGTAAGCGTGTCACTGGATTGTACACTCCCATTACATTGGTCACCGAAAACTCATTTTTATTTGTGTTTGTGCTAAAGATCAGTGTAAAAACATTTATAAAAAATATACTTATTGCAATTATACTTAAAAGGTCAGAAAACCAAAACTTTCTTCTGTTAAGTGTGATCAGTCCACGGGTCATCATTACTTCTGGGATATTACTCCTCCCCAACAGGAAGTGCAAGAGGATTCACCCAGCAGAGCTGCATATAGCTCCTCCCCTCTACGTCACTCCCAGTCATTCTCTTGCACCCAACAACTAGATAGGATGTGTGAGAGGACTATGGTGATTATACTTAGTTTTATATCTTCAATCAAAAGTTTGTTATTTTAAAATAGCACCGGAGTGTGTTATTATCTCTCTGGCAGAGTTTGAAGAAGAATCTACCAGAGTTTTT
>NC_069506.1:127014643-127048835 GCF_027579735.1 Bombina bombina
TGGTCCCATCTTTCTTGGGCACCAAGACAACTGGGGAGGCCCAGGGACTATCGGAGGGCTCAATTACCCTGAGCTGGAGCATCTCATCGATCTCCTTCTTCATTCCTGTCCTAACTGCTTCGGGGATTCGGTACGGAGCCTGGCGCAAGGGAGCTTGTCCCGGAGTATCTACCTGGTGGGTGGTTAAAGTAGTGTACCCTGGCTTCGGGGAGAAGGTGAGGTGTTTGGACTGGAGGAGTTGGTTGAGCTGCTCCCTTTCAGTGGGGCTAAGTCGGTCCCCTATCTGAACCTGCGCCACTATACCTGTGGGGAGGCTCTTTTCTAATAGGTCTGGAATGGGTAAACTGTCGGGGTCTTCCTGAGGGGAACAACATACGGCCGTCACGTTCTCTGGTCGCTCAAAATATTCCTTGAGCATGTTTACATGGAATGTCTTTCTAAGATTGTTGTCGTGGCAGCTAGCTATCACATAAGTGGTGTCTCCCCTTTTCTCTACGATCTGGTAGGGACCCTGCCAGGACGCCTGCAATTTGTCTGTCTTCACCGGCTTAAGTACTAACACCTTTTGTCCTATGGTGAAGATTCTCTTTCGGGCCCCCCGATCGTACCATACTTTCTGTCTTCTCTGGGCCAACTGGAGATTAGCCCGCACGGATTTGGCTAATTGCTCCATTCGGTCCCTGAGTTCCAGCACGTATGGCACAATTGGGACACCGTCAGCCTCCATCTCTCCCTCCCAGTGCTCCCGGATCAGGTTTAGGGGTCCCCGTACCTTTCTTCCGTAGAGCAACTCGAAGGGAGAGAACCCTGTCGTTTCCTGGGGTACCTCCCGATAAGCAAATAGGAGGTGCGGCAGGAAGCGTTCCCAGTCTCGGTATTCCTGAGTGAACGTCTTGAGCATTTGCTTGAGGGTCCCATTGAACCTCTCACACAGCCCGTTCGTCTGGGGGTGGTATGGGGAGCTTAGGAGGGACTTAATTTTGCAAACCTGCCAGAGTTGTTGGGTCAATTCAGCCGTAAATTGGGTGCCTCGGTCGGATAGGATTTCTTTTGGAAATCCTACCCGGGAGAACACCTGTACTAGTGCATTCGCTACCGTATCCGCTTGTATGTTGGATAGGGCGACAGCCTCTGGGTACCTGGTAGCGTAGTCCACTACGGTAAGAATGTATCGCTTACCGGAGGGACTAGGGGTAGCCAGTGGTCCCACTAGGTCAATAGCAACCCGGCTGAAGGGTTCCTCTACAATGGGCATATTTACTAGCTGGGCTTTAGGGTGATCGCCTCGCCTTCCTACTCGTTGACACACATCGCAGGTGTTACAGTAAGTTCTAACGTCAGCGTGCACCCCTGGCCAAAAGAACGTGTGAGTAATGCGGTGTAGGGTACGGGTAACGGCTAGGTGGCCTGCTAAGGGGATGTCTATTTTGAGGATTTCTTGATGGTATTTGTGGGGCACTACCAGCTGTCGCCTACGCTGTCCCCTTTTCTCTGTCCAGCGGTATAGTTTCCCTTTTTCCCATAAGAATGTTTCGTTATCTGCCCCGCCCCCTCCGGTCTCTGCTCGTTCCCGGTACTTTTGTAAGGTCGGGTCAGTCTTAGACTCTGCCTCGAAAGCATCTGGGGTGTCCCAGGGTATGGGGCCTAACCTGTCAGGCAAGGTCGGGGTAGGTCTTACCTGTGTCTCCCGCACTGGTGAAAGCTCTCGCTCCGTCCGGGCTTGGGCCCGTGTAGTCACTGGGTCCGCCTCGTTGTTGCATACTGGAGCATAGGCAGAAGTCATGGGGCCCAAATCGTTGCCCAGTAGTACTTCGGCAGGTAAATTATCCATTAGGCCCACGTTCACAGCCCCCTTTCCCGCTCCCCAATCAAGATGCACTTTAGCTGTTGGAATTTTGTACACATCCCCCCCGCCACTCTAACGGCCACAGTCTGTCCGGATCGCTTGTGCTCTGGCACCAAATGACTCTGTACCAGCGTGATAGTAGCCCCTGTGTCTCGCAATCCCTCGGTAGATCGCCCCTCGAGCCATACCCTCTGCCGATGGTGCTGGCGGTTATCTGAGGCAGCATATACAGGGTCTGCCTCGTGAAGCGGCCCCACATATCCCTCCATAGGGGCCTCTTGGTTAACACAGAGGGCCCGGGCCGGACGATAGGACCCAGAGGGGTAATTGTAATTCCTGGGTGTCTGGTGCGTATTAAGGGGGCAGCTAGCCATGAAATGCCCTGGTTGCTTGCATCGGTGGCAAGTCGGTCTGGGACGCTCAGAGCTGTTATTGGGTGGTCCTGAGTGTCGGATGGGCCCTGTGGGCACCGGGGCTCGGAATTCAGCACGAGGGGGTGCACGGTAAACCTCTCTGGGTTCGACCTGTGCTGGAGCTCGGTAGTTCATGGGTTCGTGAAGACGGGAGTCATAATGTTCATCGGCCAATTTGGCTGCTTCTTCTAAGGTAGAAGGCCGCCTGTCTCGCAGCCATTCCTTCCCTTGCTGTTCCATGCCATTATAAAAATGTTCTAAGAGAAACAATTGTAAAATTTCCTCCCCAGTCACCGCTTTACTTCCGCTCAGCCAGTGATTTGCCGCTCTCCGCATTCGGTGCGCCCATTCCATATGGGTATCGTTAGGCTTCTTTTCCGTGCCCCGAAACTGTCGGCGATACGTGTCCGGAGTTACAGCGTACCGTCGCAACAGTGTCTCCTTAACTAGCTCATACTGTGTCACTTCCTCAGCACCCAGAGTACGAAAGGCTTCCAGGGCTCGCCCGGATAGTTTCCCAGACAATATCGTGGGCCACTCTCTGTTGGGAATCTGGTGCAGGGCACATTGCCTTTCGAAGTCCGCCAAATATTCATCAATCCCTGTCTCGCTCTCTAGGAAGGGTCGAAATGCCGCATAGGGTATCTTGGGCCTCCCAGCATTTTCGACAGGGATGATTACCTGCGGGGTTTCAGCATTGCGGTGTGCGTTCGCTAGGTTGAGTTTGTGGGCTCGAGTCTCTCGTATATCCTCGTCCGCCTCCGCCATCAACTGCTGTACCAATTCCATGGAGGGGTTCGGCCCGTATAATGAGAGCCTTTCCCGAACAATCCTGGTTTTTTCGTCACTAATCGTGGTCGGTGTTTCCGCCATTGTGAAGCTCTGATCCAGTTCGGTCAATTCTGCGATCAGCTCTCTCCTCGGCCGGTTGCTGGCGTACCCCCCTCTGCTTTCAAGTAAATCCTTTAGGGTTGTACGCTTCAATTTTTCGTAAGCGCTCTCCATCCGTTCTGTACCTCTCCTAGGAAATCCAGGAAAATCCCGCCGCTGCCGCCAAATGTTACGGTTACCCTTAGTCTCGCTGAGAGATGGACCGCTTAGTAGCCTGGATCCCTATTGCTAAAGAGGGGAGAAGCTGCTTTCCATAGTATTCTATATGAGTCTCGCAAATATAGAATAATCTCCCTTAGCTGCAGTACAGCTAGGATACCCTTCTGCCCACAAAAACGAGTCAACGCTGCGATTGAGGGTCAAAACAAGAACTCAGGACTGGGATGCCCAGCCTGCTTTTTATTAAGGTTACATGCACACAGGGCACTCCCAGGGGGAGAGGGGGGGAAGCACAAAATCCCCCATCAAACATTTAGATAGAGAGCACTGTCCTTTGACAGGCCACAATAGGATTACAGTACTTAAGATAACAAGTTTACAAGTTCATCTTATCAATTAGCAGTCTGGCTCCAGAGGTGATTAGACAATAGTTTCTAAAAGCTGAAAAAAAAGAGTTAACTCTTTATGAAATGAAACTTGTTACGGTTTTCTTGGAGCCCTTCTTAGGCGCTGGCTTGCTGGTTCAGGCATTGCTGCTGGGAAATAAGCTCTTCACAACAAAATAACTAATGCTTCTGTAACACTCACTTATACACACACTCACTTATACACACACTCACTTATACACACACTCATACATATACACACACACACATTCTCATACACACACACATTCTCATACACACACATTCTCATACACACACACATACACAGACTCTCTCATACACACACTCATACACATTCTCATACACACACATTCTCATACACACACACACACACACACACACACACACACACACACACACACACAGACTCTCTCATACACACACTCATACACATTCTCATACACACACATTCTCATACACACACATTCTCATACACACACACATACACAAACTCTCATACATATACACCCACCCACACACTCTCACATACACACTCACACGCTTATACACTCTCATACACACACACTCATACACATACATGCATCCTTTCACACACACATACACACACTCATACACATTCTCATATACACACACATACACAGACTCTTTCATATACACACACACTCTCATACATACACTCTCATACATATACACACTCTCTCACATATGCACACTTACATATTCTAATACACACACACTCTCATACACACACAAACTCATATATATGCTGATGCACACACTCTCATACATGCATGCATCCTCTCATACACACACACACACACTCAAACACTCTCACATACACACACTCATACACATTCTCATACACACACATACAGGCTCTCTCATACACACTCACTCATATACAAACACTCATACATATACACTCTCTCACATACACACACACATATACATGCTGATGCAAACACTCTCATACACATACATGCATTCTCTCATACTCAAACACTCTCTCACATAAACACACACACTCATACACATTCTCATACACACACACACACACACATTCTCATACACACACTCACTTATACACACACTCATACATATACACACACTCATACATATACACACACACATTCTCATACACACACACATTCTCATACACACACATACACAGACTCTCTCATACACACACTCATACACATTCTCATACACACACATTCTCATACACACACACATACACAGACTCTCTCATACACACACTCATACACATTCTCATACGCACACACATATACAGACTCTCTCATACACAGACTCACGCATACACAAACTCTCATACATATACACACACCCACACACTCTCACATACACACACTCATACTCTAATACACACTCACACGCTTATACACTCTCATACACACACACTCATACACATACATGCATCCTTTCACACACATACACACTCATACACATTCTCATATACACACACATACACAGACTCTTTCATATACACACACAGTCTCATACATATACACACACCCACACACTCTCACATACACACACTCATACTCTAATACACACTCACACGCTTATACACTCTCATACACACACACTCATACACATACATGCATCCTTTCACACACATACACACTCATACACATTCTCATATACACACACATACAGACTCTTTCATATACACACACACTCTCATACACACAGTCTCATACATATACACACTCTCTCACATATGCACACTTACATATTCTAATACACACACAAACTCATATATATGCTGATGCACACACCCTCATACATGCATCCTCTCATACACACACACACACTCAAACACTCTCTCACATACACACACTCATACACATTCTCATACACACACATACAGGCTCTCATACACACACTCACTCATATACAAACACTCATACATATACACTCTCTCACATACACATACACATATACATGCTGATGCACACACTCTCATACACATACATGCATCCTCTCATACTCAAACACTCTCTCACATAAACACACACACTCATACACACACACACATTCTCATACACACACACACATTCTCATACACACACTCACATACACACAATCACTTATACACACACTCATACATATACACACACTCATACATATACACACACACATTCTCATACACACACATACACAGACTCTCTCATACACACACTCATACACACACATTCTCATACATACACACATACACAGACTCTCTCATACACACACTCATACACATTCTCATACGCACACATTCTCATACACACACATTCTCATACACACACACATACACAGACTCTCATACACAGACTCGCGCATACACAAACTCTCATACATATACACACACCCACACACTCTCACATACACACACTCATACTCTAATACACACTCACACGCTTATACACTCTCATACACACACACTCATACACATACATGCATCCTTTCACACACACACACACACACACACACACACACACACACACACACTCATACACATTCTCATATACACAAACACACACACACAGACTCTTTCATACTCTCATACATATACACACTCTCTCACATATGCACACTTACATATTCTAATACACACACATTCATACTCATACACTCACACTCTCATACACACACAAACTCATATATATGCTGATGCACACACTCTCATACACACACACACACACACACACACACTCAAACACTCTCTCACATACACACACTCATACACATTCTCATACACACACACACACATACGCAGACTCTCTCATACACATACTCACTCATATACAAACACTCATACATATACACTCTCTCACATACACACACCCATGCTCTAATACACACACACTCATATACATGCTGGTGCACACTCTCATACACATACATGCATCCTCTCATACACCCACACTCAAACACTCACACACACACACACACACACACACACACACAAATACATACAAATACTCATACACATTCTCATACACACACACAGACATAGGGGTCCATCTATCAAGCTCCGAACGGAGCTTGAGGGCCTGTGTTTCTGGCGAGCCTTCAGACTCACCAGAAACAGCAGTTACAAAGACCGCTGCTTCATAACCCTGTCCACCTGCTCTGAGCAGGCAGACCGGAATCGCCAGAATTCAACCCGATCGAGTCCCATTGGCCGCGAGTCTGCAGGGGGTGGCGTTGCACCAGCAGCTCACAAAATCTGCTGGTGCAATGCTGAACACGTAGAGCGTATTGCTCTCAGCATTCAGCGAGGTAATGCGGACCTTATCCGCACTGTCGGATAAGGTCCCCAAGACCTCTGTTAAATTTCCCCCATAGACTCTCTTATACACACACTCACTCATACACAAACTCTCATGCATATACACACCCTTCCACATAAACATACTCATATTCTCACACTCTTATACACTCACACTTTCATACACACACTCTCAAATACATGTTGATGCACACACTCTCATACATATACATGCATCCTCTCATACACACACGCTCAAACACTCTCACATAAACACGCACTCTAATACATACATACACACACATTCGCATACACACACAGTGGCTTCACTAGGGTTGGTGTCACCCGGTGCGGTAAGTTATAGTGTCACCCCCCAGTAATGTTTTTTTTTTTTACTGCAAGAAGAGGATTTCATAGAAAAGGCAAACTTCTCCAATGGACAGAAAGACACACACAAACACAAAAACACTCAGACACACACACAAACACTCGGAAACACAAACACTTAGACACACACATACATACAAAAACACTCTGACACACACACAAACAAACACTCAGACACACACACTAAAACCCTCAGACACACTAAAACACTCAGACACACTCACTAAAACACTCAGACACACACACACACACACAAAAACACTCAGGCACACACACAAAAACACTCAAGACACACACACGCAAAAACACTCAGACACACACACACACACAAAAACACGCAGACACACACACAAAAACTCACACACACACATACAAAATATGTAAACTGCATTAATTATAAAGATCATGTCTAGGGCTGCTCCCTGGCTCAGCATAGCATCAAATGAAAGATAAGCAGCGCAAACTTTGAAAATTCTGCTATCCGACTCTGTTCCAAGTCTGTCAGTGCACAGCCCCGGGCCGCGTGCCTAACACTTCTTATGGCCAATGTTACGGTTGCCTCCAGGCTGGCTGGAAGTTGGACCGTAGAAAAGGAT
Organism: Bombina bombina; assembly: GCF_027579735.1. Lineage (NCBI taxonomy): Eukaryota > Metazoa > Chordata > Amphibia > Anura > Bombinatoridae > Bombina > Bombina bombina. The sequence continues at coordinate 127,022,623 of NC_069506.1, forward strand.
GCTCCTAGCGCTCACCAAAGGAGCAGCAGCACCGTAGTCACTCTAACTACTGCGTAGCCACCATCAGTAATGCAGACTCTATGAACCACCGCTGCTGGGCTGGTATCTCGCCATCTGCTCTGCGCCCTGGACCTACGATCAGGCTCCAATAGGTGAACCTCTTCCTTCTATAGCAATCCCTGTAGCTAAGGGAGTATGAAAAGCATAGCAATCCCTGTAGTGATTATAGCTGAAGCTGTCCCCTACACACATGAGTCAAAGCTGCAAGTTAGAGGGTCAGAAAATAGGTCTGATGTGCTGGAGCACACCGCCTGCTTTTTATTGAGGTTACATGCAAACAGGACACTCTCGGGGGGAGGCATAAAATCCCCCATCACACATTTGATATTAGATAGAGAGACACTCCCTTTGACAGGCCACAACATTACTTCAGCAGATAACATTTTACACACAATAAAACAATGCAGTCCACCTTATCACTAGCAGTCTGATTAGACAATGGTAAGGTTTATCACTAAACCTAATTAGAGCTGATCCCAGCAAACTTGTATTTAGAATTGAACAAAATTAACTCTTAATGGCACACAATGAAACTGAACCAAGTGGGAGAAAGCCAGGGACAAGTCATTTCACAGGTCTGGGGACATAGTCTTAAAGGGGCATTGTTCACCAAAGTCACAATATGTCCCCAGACGGTTCTTAAAGGGCCATACACACCCAATAAAAGTTAATATACTCTCAGGGGCACAATCTTCCAGGGGCCATAGTCATGAGGAAGGAGGCTGGCAAATAGGCTTCTCCAAAATCCAGGGAAGCAGGGCAATTTTCCATTTAAAGGGCCAGTTACAAATAGCAGTTTGTAACATATCTCCCCTTTTGGAGGGAGACTAACCAGGCACCTGACCTTCTGTCGGTCAGTGCCTAAGTTAGTCTCGTAACCCACCCACAAATAAACATTAGCAGCAAAGTAGCCCCCCCACAATAAGTAGTACTGGCCTGTAGGTTCCAGGTTGTAGGATGAAAGTGTAGCATCCTCGGCCTTCCTGGCGCAGCTGGGCAAATAGCTGGTGGTACTTGGGGGGCAGAGGCCAGCGGCACTCTGCCCTGGTGCCAGCGCTTCTGCTGGGGTGAGGGGTTTGCAGGCCAGCCCTGTAACAAGGGGGTCTGTAGGGCAGAGGCCAGCAGCGCTCTGTCCTAATGCCAGCTCTTCTACTGGGGGCATTGGGGCATAGTCCTGCCCGGTGGCAAAGGGAACGTGGGGGTCAGTGGGGGTTAACATCTCCACTGTTAACCCTGGGCCACAAGTTAGGAGTTAGCTGGAGAATGGAGACTGGGCTCCCAATCCACTGCATCTCACTCTGCTGATGGGGGAAAGGACCAACTTTCTCTGCCCCCTGTGCTGTAAGTGCAGAGACCACGGTCCCATCTGCACGGTTGTGGGGCTTACTGTCACCCCCTGGTGCGTTAAGCTGCCGCTGGGGAGAGGGGGTTACAAGCTCCTCTCCCATACATACTTCCAGCCGCTGGGGAATGGAGTCTGGGCTCCTAATTCCCTGCAATTCACTCTGCTGCTGGGGGACAGGACCAACTGTCTCTGCCCCCTGTAACTCAGCCTGCCGCTGGGGAATGGAGTCTGGGCTCCCAATTCCCTGCAATTCACTCTGCTGCTGGGGGACAGGACCAACTGTCTCTGCCCCCTGTAACTCAGCCTGCCGCTGGGGAATGGAGTCTGGGCTCCCAATTCCCTGCATATTCCTCTGCTGCTGGGGGACAGGACCAACTGTCTCTGCCCCCTGTAACTCATTTTCTCGCTGGAGAGCAGGTGTCCATACCCCCAAACTCCACAGTTGGCGCTCAAAGGCTCGTGCCGCTTCGTTCTTAGTAGCCAATTTTCGGATGATTCGACTGACTACCTCCTGCGCAGGGTCTGGACCATATCGGACTAGCCGCCTCTTTACCTCTGGAATGAAATCAGTGCCCTCATAGCGACGGATCAGGTTGAGGTGCTCTTCACAGGGTTCTGACCAGTGTCTTGTCAGCTCCATGCTGCTGTAGGTAGGGACGCTGCGCAGTGGCTAGCGTTGCCCTCAATAACTCTCCTACGATAACAGTGCTGTTGGGGTGCTGCTCCTTGCGCTAGGATGCCATCCCACCGCTGCCGCCAAATGTTACGGTTGCCTCCAGGCTGGCTGGAAGTTGGACCGTAGAAAAGGATGCTCCTAGCGCTCACCAAAGGAGCAGCAGCACCGTAGTCACTCTAACTACTGCATAGCCACCATCAGTAATGCAGACTCTATGAACCACCGCTGCTGGGCTGGTATCTCGCCGTCTGCTCTGCGCCCTGGACCTACGATCAGGCTCCAATAGGTGAACCTCTTCCTTCTATAGCAATCCCTGTAGCTAAGGGAGTATGAAAAGCATAGCAATCCCTGTAGTGATTATAGCTGAAGCTGTCCCCTACAAACATGAGTCAAAGCTGCAAGTTAGAGGGTCAGAAAATAGGTCTGATGTGCTGGAGCACACAGCCTGCTTTTTATTGAGGTTACATGCAAACAGGACACTCTCAGGGGGAGGCATAAAATCCCCCATCACACATTTGATATTAGATAGAGAGACACTCCCTTTGACAGGCCACAACATTACTTCAGCAGATAACATTTTACACACAATAAAACAATGCAGTCCACCTTATCACTAGCAGTCTGATTAGACAATGGTAAGGTTTATCACTAAACCTAATTAGAGCTGATCCCAGCAAACTTGTATTTAGAATTGAACAAAATTAACTCTTAATGGCACACAATGAAACTGAACCAAGTGGGAGAAAGCCAGGGACAAGTCATTTCACAGGTCTGGGGACATAGTCTTAAAGGGGCATTGTTCACCAAAGTCACAATATGTCCCCAGACGGTTCTTAAAGGGCCATACACACCCAATAAAAGTTAATATACTCTCAGGGGCACAATCTTCCAGGGGCCATAGTCATGAGGAAGGAGGCTGGCAAATAGGCTTCTCCAAAATCCAGGGAAGCAGGGCAATTTTCCATTTTAAGGGCCAGTTACAAATAGCAGTTTGTAACAGCCAATCACCTCTGCACTTTGCCACCCCCAGCCCAGACCCCCGCTCGTCCTCCCCTCCTACCTCTTCAGTGTGCACTTAGTGTACAGTAACCGTACCGGTCTAGTGGGCATCATACGTCGCTCCTTCACTTTAGAGACCGTGTCAGTCATGCGGTCAGGTGCCAGGCATCCCCCTCACGATTTCCTGGTTCCTGTTTAGAGAGACAGCACAGCAGTGAGTGACTCCACTGCTCCACACGTCTCTGAGCACAGATAGGCAGGGAGGTTTAGGCTAGCAGCGCAACTTTGCAAGCCCCACGGCACGCCCAAAACATTCATAGTGAAATTGGGCAGGGGAGGAGCAAAGTACAAACAAGCAAACGCAGCCATGAAAACTATTTGTGGAAATTACGGCGCGGGTCAAGGGGCAAAAAAATGTCTGCAACTTCCCCAGTCCCACTAATGTTCACAACTGCTGGCCCCTCTAATAAAAAAAAATCTATGCACCTCTACATTGTATTTCTTTGAATTTCAATAAAATTTAAAAAACAAAAAAACAAAACAAAAAACTTTGGTTGGTGGTGTCACCCCCTGGAGGGTGTTTCCCGGGTGTGGCCTGCACCCCCTAGTGACGCCACTGTACGTACACACACACATACATAGACTCTCTCATACACACACTCACTCATACACACACTCTCATACATATATATACACACACACACACTCTCTAACATACACACACTCATACTCTAATACACATTCACACTCATACACTCACACTCTCTTACACACACACACTCTCATAAACTTGCTGATGCACACACTCTCATACACATACATGCATCCTCTCATACACACACACTCAAACACTCTCTAACATACACACATTCTCATACACACACACACACACACACACACACACATACACAGACTCTCTTATACACACACTCACTCATACCCAAACTCTAATACATATACACACACTTACACACCCTCCCACATACACACACTCATACTCTAATACACTCACACTCTTATACACTCACACCCTCATACACTCACACTCTCATACACACTCATACACACACACACATTCTCATACACACACACATACACAACAGACTCTCTCATACACACACACTCACTTATACACAAACTCTCATACATACACACACTCATACACTCTCTCACATACACACACACTCACGCGCTTATACACTCACACACTCATGCACTTATACACACACACACACTCTCAAATACATACTGATGCACACACTCTCATACACATACATGCATCCTCTCATACACACTAATACATACACATTCTCATACACACACACACACACACACACACACACACACACACAGACTCTCTTATACACTCACTCACTCATACACAAACTCTCATACATATACACACACTTACACACCCTCCCACATACACACACTCATACTCTAATACACTCACACTCATACACTCACACTCTCATACACACACACACTCTCATATACATACTGATGCACACACTCTCCTACACATACATGCATCCTCTCATACATACACACACACACACACTCTCACATTAACACACACACTCTCACACATACACATTCTCATACATACACACTCATATACATTCTCATACACATACAAAGACTCTCTTAAACACACATTCACTCATACACACACTCACACACTCTCACATACACACACTCATACTCTAATACACACATTTACTCACACGCTTATAAATTCACACTCTCATACACACACACTTTCATATACATGCTGATGCACACACCCTCATACACACACACACTCAAACACTCTCTCACATTAACACACACACTCTCATACATACACATTCTCATACATACACACTCATATACATTCTCATACACATACAAAGAATCTCTTAAACACACATTCACTCATACACACACTCACACACTCTCTCACATACACACACTCATACTCTAATACACACATTCACTCACACGCTTATAAATTCACACTCTCATACACACACACTTTCATATACATGCTGATGCACACACCCTCATACACATACATGCATCCTCTCATACACACACACACACTCAAACACTCTCTCTCTCTCTCTCTCTCTCTCTCTCTCTCTCTCGCACACACACACTTTCATACACACACACTTTCTCCTACACACACTCACTCATACACAAACTCTCATACATATACACACACTCATACACTCTCTCACATACACACACTCCTACTCTAATACACACTCACATGCTTATACACTCTCATACACACACACATTCATATACATGCAGATGCACACACTCTCATACACATACATGCATATTCTCACACACACACACTCAAACACTCTCACATACACACACACTCATACACATTCTCATACACACACAGACTCTCTCATACACACACTCACTCACACACACGCTCATACATATACACACTCTCACATATGGACACTTACATATTCTAATACACACACTCATACACTCACACTCTCATACACACACACACACACACACACACACTCATATATATGCTGATGCACACACTCTCATACACATACATGCATACACAAACACTCTCTCATACACGAACACTCATACATACACACTCACGCGCTTATACACACACACTCTCAAATACATGCTGATGCACATACTCTCATACACATACATGAATCCTCTCATACACACACACACACACACACACACACACACACATTCAAGCACTCTCCCACATAAACACACACACTCTAATACACACTCATATGCATACTCATTCTCATACACACACACTCTCATACATACACATTCTCATACACACACACATACACTTAAACACACTAACACACCCTCCCACATACACACACTCATGCTCTAATACACTCACACTCTTATACACCCACACTCTCATACACACACACACTCTCATATACATGCTGATGCACACACTATCATACACATACATACATCCTCTCATACACTCAAACACTCTCTCACATAAACACACACACTCATACTCATACACTCTCATATACATGCTGATGCACACACTCTCATACATCCCTCATACACATTCTCATACACTCACATACATATACACAGACTCTCTCATACACACACTCTCATACATCTACACAAACTCATACACTCTCTCACATACACACACTCATACGCTTATACACTCTCGTACACACACACTCATCTACATGCTGATGCACACACTCACATACATGCATCCTCTCATACACACACACACACTCTCACATATACACACACTCATACACATTCTCATACACACTCTCATACACACACACTTTCATATATATGCTAAAGCACACACTCTCATACACACATATGCATCCTCTCATACACACATACACTCAAACACTCTCTCACACAAACACACACACACACACACACACACTCACATACACACATGCACACTCATACGCATACACATTCTCATACACACATACACATTCTCATACATATTCTCATGCACACACACACAGACTCTCATACACACACACGCACTCAAACACTCTCACATTATTTTATTATTATTATTCTTTATTTATAAAGCGCCAACAGATTCCGCAGCGCTGCCCATGAGTACAAGGATAACAGTACAATGGAGAAACAATACTATAAGACAAAATTTTACAGACAAATACAGGGGGAATTGAGGGCCCTATTCCCGTGGGAACTTACAATCTAGATGGGTAGGAGGATGGGAAACAGGAGGAGGGGTACTGCAGAGGTGAGAATGATATTAGTGAGGAGATAGAAGGCAACTGTTAGTTAAGTGAAGTTGGTTTGTTGATAAGTCGGGTGATAAGCTTCCCTGAACAGAAAGGTCTTTAGGGAACGTTTAAAGGAGGAGAGTTTAGGGGCAAGTCTGACATCTCGAGGAAGTGCGTTCCAGAGGGTTGGTGCTGCACAAGAGAAGTCCTGTAGTCTAGAATGAGAGGAGGTGATGGTAGAAGACGCAAGAAGCAGGTCGTTGTTGGATCTTAGGGGATGGGCAGGAGTATATTTCTTGATGAGTGAGGACAGGTAGGGTGGGGCAGCATTGGTGAGGGCTTTGTAGCTCAAGGTGAATTTTTGAATTTAACTCTGTTGTGAATGGGGAGCCAGTGAAGGGACTCACAGAGAGGTGCAGCATAAACAGAACGTCGAGAGAGGTGGATTAGCCTGGCAGATGCATTTAGGATGGATTGGAGGGGAGAGAGGTGGGAGAGAGGGAGGCCAGTTTGTAAGTTGTTACAGTAGTCAAGTCGGGAAATTACCAGGGAGTGGATGAGCTGTTTAGTAGTTTCAGCACTCAGAAAAGGGAGGCCAGTTAGTAAGTTGTTACAGTAGTCAAGTCGGGAAATTACCAGGGAGTGGATGAGCTGTTTAGTAGTTTCAGCACTCAGAAAAGGGAGGCCAGTTAGTAAGTTGTTACAGTAGTCAAGTCGGGAAATTACCATGGAGTGGATGAGCTGTTTAGTAGTTTCAGCACTCAGAAACGGATGAATTTTGTAGATATTGCGTAGGTGGTTGCGGCAGGATGAAGAGAACAGTTGGATGTGGGGAATGAAGGACAGATTTGAGTCAAGCGTTACTCCGGCAGCGGACTTGGGGTAATGGGGAGATAGTGGTGCCACCAACAGTGATAGAAAAATTAGAAACTGGAGTGGAGCTAGAGGGGGGAATTAGAAGTAGTTCGGTCTTGGACATATTTATTTTTAGGTGGTGAGAGGCCATTCAGGAGGAAATGCCAGATAAGCAGTCACTGATGTGAGAGTTGATAAAAGGAGAGAGTGCAGGGGTGGAAAGGTAGATCTGAGTATCATCAGCATAGAGGTGATAGCTGAAGCCATAGCTGTTAATAAGTTTACCCAGTGAAGAAGTGTAAATAGAGAAGAGTAGAGGACTCAGGACGGAGCCTTGAGGTACTCCAACAGACAGGGGCAATAGAGAGGAGGAGTCACCAGCAAAAGAGACAGAGAAGGATCTGTTAGAGAGATAAGAGTGAATCCAGGAGAGGGCAGTGTCACAGAGACCAAGAGAACTGAGAGACCGTAGGAGAAGGGGATGGTCAACAGTATCAAAGGCAGCAGATAGGTCAAGTAAGATGAGTATAGAGTAGTAGCCTTTGTTTTTAGCAGAAAGGAGATCGTTAGTAACCTTGGTGAGGGCAGTCTCAGTTGAGTGTTGGGGACGGAAGCCAGATTGCAAGGGGTCGAGCAATGAGTTGGAGGACAGGAAGTGGGTTAGGCGATTGAAAACTAGTTTTTCAAGGAGTTTTGAAACTAGCGGGAGCAGTGATATGGGGCGGTAGTTTGCAGGGGAGTTAGGGTCAAGGGAGGGTTTTTTGAGGATGGCGGTGACCTTCACATGTTTGAAGGAGGCAGGGAATGAGTCGGTAGAAAGGGATAGGTTAAATATGTGAGTAAGAGCTGGAGTGAGGGTGGTGGACAGAGGAGGAATTAGATGTGAAGGAATAGGGTCAAGTGGGCAGGTAGTGAGTTGTGAGGAAGACAAAAGGGAGCAGTGACTGGGAGCAGAGTTGGGAGATTGCAGGTGTGTGTTGTGATGTTTCCTCGGATTGCAAGTGTTTTATTGAAAAAAATAATCAGCAAGGTCTTGAGCACTGAATGCAGATGAGGGTGGTGGTGCAGGTGGGTGGAGGAGAGAGATGAAAATGAAGAAGTGTCTTTTAGGGTTTGAGGATTGAGTGGATATAAGAGAAGAGAATTAGGTTTGCTTAGCTAAGCGAAGGGCAGAGGTGTAAGAATAAAGAATGAACTTATAGTGCATGAAATCATGAGTGTGTGTATGTATGCACTCTCATACATACACACACTCATACACATTCTCATACATACACAGACTCTCTCATACACATACATGCATCCTTTCATACAGAAATGCTCAAACACTCTCTCACATAAACACACACAGTCTAATACACAGAGAAAGAGAGAGAGAGAGAGAAGGAAGAGAGAGAGAGAGAGAGAGAGAGAGAGAGAAGGAAGAGAGAGAGAGAGAGTGACACAGAGAGAGACTGACAGAGAGAGAGAGAGAAAGACTGAGAGACTGACAGAGAGACTGAGAGATAAGGAAAGAGAGAGAGACAGAAACTGAGAGAGACAGACAGAGAGAGAGAGAGAGAGAGAGAGAGAGAGAGGGACTGAGAGAGACAGAGGGAGACAGAGAGAAAGAGAGACGGAGAAATACAGAAAGAGAGAGATTGAGAGAAAGACAGAGAGAGAGAGAGAGAGAGAGAGAGACACACACACACAGAGAGAGACTGAGAGAAAGAGAAAGACAGAGAGAGAGACAGAGAGAAAGAGACAGAGAGAAAGAGAGAAAGAGACAGAGAGAGAGAGAGAAAGAGACAGAGAGAGAGAGAAAGACAGAGAGAGAGAGACAGAGAGAGACTGAGGGAAAGAGAGACTGAGAGACAGAGTGAGAGATTGATAGAGAGAGAGACAGAGAGACTGAAAAAGACAGAGAGAGACAGAGAGAGACTGAGGGAAAGAGAGACTGAGAGAGAGAGAGAGAGAGAGAGAGAGAGGCTGAGAAACAGAGAGAGAGAGAGAGAGACAGAGAGAGAGAGAGTGACAGAGAGAGAGAGATATAGAGACAGAGAGAGAGACAGAGAGAGAGACAGAGACAGAGACAGAGAGAGAAACAGAGACAGAGAGAGAGAGACAGAGAGAGAGAGAGACTGAGAGAGAGACAGAGAGAGAGACTGAGAGACAGAGAGATTGATAGAGAGAGAGACAGAGTGTAAGGTTCCTCGCACTGAATCTATCTGACTGTACCTTTAAGGATCATCACCTTCCTCCTTTATAAGGAACTTCCTCCCAGCAGTTCATTGCTGGCTAATTGAAGTCTCTATACGATCTTCATCTCTGTCAGCTCTAAGTGGTTTACACTTACTCTGTGATTTTCTACTTGTCTCCGTTGCAGCTATCAGCTTCCTGACTTACCCACCAAGCTTCAAACAGGAGATTCCAGCATCCACTCTACAACCCCTACGCTCAAGCCGGCATCTGCTGTTTGGAACAGTTACAGATTTCTGTGAAGCCGCCGGCTACGTCATCAGCTACGGCCGCAGTGCGGTAAACTTGTCTCTCTCCCTGCAGCTCTATCGGATCAACGCCGGAACCACTCTCTCCTATTCCGCTGCCTGCTAACCTCCTAACAGCCTACAATCATTCCCTGAGACTCTAGCTACTTATTCCTTCAAGGAACTTAAGGTACTGTCTGTTTACTTGTTTCATATCTGATGTAAAGCCTAACTGTTTGTTGCTGTTGTCACAACTCATTGTTCTCAGTGAAAACTATGTTTGGCTAATATTAAATCTTTTATGTAGCTTGGGAACTTCCACTCAAAGAAGTTACATAATAGATACACACAAAACTTTGATTCTGAGTATTACATAATTAACCAGCCAAAAAAGATACAGGATTTAATTGTGAATTCACTAATTTCTGATTTCTGTTTTCACCGTCCTGTTTAAACTATACAAGCAAACAACATGGAGATGGGTGCTATGTCTGAACACCTAAAAAATTTATCTGATAGGGTTGATATGCTCGCCAGCTCATTTCAAGAATTACAGATAGAAAACCAGGCCCTAAAGGCCTGTCTTAGGGAAACACTAGCTGTTAAACCAGGCCAGAATGAACATCATCCTGAACCTGCAGTTTCCACATCGGAGAAATTTTCTGGCAACCGCTCTCAATTCAGAGAGTTCAGGAACTCCTGTATGTTATTGTTTGAACTAAAACCTAAAACATACGCCTCTGAAAGAATTAGAGTGCTAACCGTCATTTCTTATTTAAGAGGAGAGCCCAGGGCATGGGCAGACACCTTTTTTGAAAAACAGGATCCTATCCTAGGATCTCTGGACGCTTTCTTTACAGAAATGTCCACACTCTACGATGATCCTTATAAGCAAATCTCAGCAGAAAATAACCTTAGAGCTTTGAAACAAAATAAAAATGCTGTTGAAACTTACATAACTCAGTTTAAGATCTTTGCCACTGATTCATTGTGGAATGAGATCTCACTGAGGAATCAATTTCGTCTGGGATTAAGTGAGGAGCTTAAAGATGAACTTTCGCGAATTGGAATACCGGACACTTTGGAGGAGTTGTATACGGTGTCCATATCCATTGATCGGCGTTTGAGGGAGAGACGGTCTGAAAAATCTGGGTTCACAAAAAGAGCTCCTGCACTACCTACTCCTTCTTCTGGGAAAGATTTCCCACAACCTATGGAAATAGGCTTTATTAAAGGCCCCCTATCCACACAAGAGAAATCTAGAAGGAAAACTCTGAACCTATGTTTATATTGTGCTTCCCCTAAGCACGAGGTAAAGGACTGCCCCCTATTGGCAAAACAGAAATTAGGTAAGAATGATCTTCCTCTAACTAACTTTTTCTCTAAAACTACTACCACTAAATATCTAACACTGCCCATCTCTTTACAGTGGGAACACTACAAGATCCGGACTACAGCCATAATTGACACAGGGTCTTGTGGTAATTTCATTGACGTGAATTTTGTGAAAGTTAATAAAATTCCTTTGATCACTAAGCACATCCCTGTATCTGTGAAGGTTATTGATGGTACTCTTTTACCTAGTGGTCCTCTCACTCACCAAACCATTCCCCTTCAGTTACACACAGAACAAAAACACACTGAACAAATAAGTTTAGATGTTATCTCCTCCCCTATGTTCAAAGTTATTCTTGGAATTCAATGGTTAAGTCTTCATAAACCACTTATTAACTGGTCATGTCTTACCATTACATTCCCAGAGATCCAGAACACCAAGCTTACATCTAGTAATTCTTTTTGTTTGTCTCTGACTGATTCAGAGAGCAAGATACCCCCTCAGTACTCCGAATTTACTGACGTGTTTGACAAAAAAGAAGCAGAATCTTTACCACCCCACAGGGCATACGATTGCCCTATCGATCTGCTTCCAGGTGTCTCTATCCCATTTGGGCATCTATATCCTTTGTCTAAGCCTGAATTAGAGCATTTGAAGAATTATATCGACGAGAACCTTAAAAAAGGGTTTATCAGACCCAGTACCTCACCCGCTGGGGCGGGCATGTTCTTTGTTACCAACAAAGACGGTTCTCTCAGACCTATAATAGACTACAGGGAGCTAAATAAACGCACAAGGAAAAATAGGTACCCTCTTCCATTAATCCCTGAACTGATAGAAAGATTGCGTGGCGCCTCAGTTTTCACCAAATTGGATCTTAGGGGCGCCTATAATCTTATCAGAATGAGAGCTGGAGATGAATGGCTTACAGCATTTAGGACTAGATATGGTCTATATGAGTATACTGTAATGCCATTCGGGCTTTGTAATGCCCCAGCAACATTTCAGTGTTTCATTAACGACCTTTTCAGAGACATATTGGATGTATATATCATTGTCTACTTAGATGACATTTTAATATATTCGCAAACTATTGACCAACATAGAATTCATGTCAAAGAAGTACTAAACAGATTAAGGAAAAATAGTTTATATGCTAAACTTGAAAAATGTATTTTTGAAACCCAAGACATCACTTTTCTAGGTTACCATATCACTGTACATGGTATCTCTATGGACAATAAAAAGTACAAGCTGTGCTTGAGTGGCCAATTCCTAGCACTAGAAAAGAAACTCAACGCTTCCTGGGTTTCTCTAACTTCTATAGGAAGTTTATTCCTGGATTTGCTGCAATTGCCAAACCTCTCACAGAACTCACAAAAATACATAGCACTTTCCGTTGGACACCTGAAGCTCAAGAATCTTTTGAAATCCTTAAGGAAAGATTTTCTACAGCTCCCATCTTGATGTTTCCAGATATGAACCATCAATTCGTCTTGGAGGTTGACGCTTCCGAATACGCAATTGGTGCAATCCTTTCCCAAAGACCATCATTCAAGGATCCATTGCATCCAGTAGCTTATTTCTCCAGGATTCTACAACCTGCCGAAATTAATTATCCTGTCGGTGAAAAGGAGTTATTGGCGATCAAAAGTTCATTCGATCACTGGAGACATCTATTGGAGGGTGCTGTTCACCCCATTGTAATATTCACTGATCATAAGAACCTGCAATATCTGCAAACCAATAAAACCCTTTCCTCCAGGCAACTGAGATGGAGTCTTTATTTCTCAAGGTTTAACTACATCATAACTTATAGACCTGGGAAAAAGAATGGGAAGGCCGATGCTCTATCTAGACAACATACGATAATTACACCTGACCTTACGCCAACCACTATAATTCCTCGAGACTGTATTCTAGGATATATAGGAGATTTCGTACCACAGATGATACGTGCCCAAACTTCTGATGACGATAGACCTACAGATGGTCTTACCATGCACACAGATGGGTTGTTATATAAAGAAAAGAAATTGTACATACCAGCTTCCTTCCGTCCCTTAGTATTGAAAACTGTTCATGACTCACCTTTAGCTGGTCATATGGGTGCAACTAAGACCACTGAACTCATCCTTCGTTCTTACTGGTGGCCTGGAATCAGAAAATCAGTTCAATCCTTTTTATCTAATTGTACTATCTGTGCCACTTCAAAGCATTCAAAACAACGTCCAATCGGATTTTTACAACCACTTCAAGCCCCTTTGAGACCATGGGATAAGGTCTCCATGGACTTCATCGTTTAGTTACCCAGATCCAATGGGTTTACTACTATCTTTGTTATCACCGACCTATTTTCTAAAATGGTCCATTTCATCCCCACTACTGCTCTTCCTACGTCTAAGCATACAGCTGAACTTTTTATTAGAGAGGTGATTCGGTTGCATGGAATACCGAAATCTGTAGTCAGTGACAGGGGGACGCAGTTCACATCCAGGTTTTGGAGACATCTTTGTAAAGCTTTGCATATTGAACAATGCCTCACGACATCTTTTCACCCGCAGTCAAACGGGCAGACTGAACGAATGAATCAAGTTGTGGAACAATATCTGAAATGTTACTGCTCTCAAGAGCAGGATACTTGGGCATCTTATTTGCCTTTGGCGGAGTTTGCACTTAACAACCATGTAAGCTCTTCCACTGGTTTCAGCCCCTTTTACATTAACTATGGACTTCATCCCCGTAGTGATCTATTACCCAGGATTGATTCACCTTGTCCCCAGGTGAACGATACAGTGAATGACATTTCACGCATATTTTCTTCCGCAAGGGCTCATATTCTTGAAGCCCAGGCTTCCCAGAGTAAGTACTACAACCTCCGACATAGGGCAGCTCCGCAGTATGCCGTTGGACAACGGGTCTGGCTCTCCACTAGGAACTTGAAGTTGCGCTATCCCTGTAGGAAATTGGTAGAACTTACATTGGTCCTTTTGCTATCACCTCTGTTCCTAATCCGGTTACTGTTACTTTGGATCTTCCACCCACTTTGCGGATTCATCCCACCTTCCATGTTTCCTTGGTGAAACCCTGTGTTTCTAATGATCCTACTCCCGTTTCTCAACCTGACATGGTGGGTTCGGACCCTCAAGAGGAATACCAGGTTCATAGCATTCTTGATTCTCGTCTTCTTCATGGTCAACTCTTCTATCTGGTCCATTGGTTGGGTTATGGACATGAGGAAGATTCCTGGGAGCCGGCTTCCAACCTCTCTGCTCCCCGTCTTGTCTCCCTTTTCCATCGGAGACACCCGGACAGACCTCGTCCGTGAAACCTCGCTGTGGTTTCCTTGGGGGGGGCCTATGTAAGGTTCCTCGCACTGAATCTATCTGACTGTACCTTTAAGGATCATCACCTTCCTCCTTTATAAGGAACTTCCTCCCAGCAGTTCATTGCTGGTTAATTGAAGTCTCTATACGATCTTCATCTCTGTCAGCCCTAAGTGGTTTACACTTACTCTGTGATTTTCTACTTGTCTCCGTTGCAGCTATCAGCTTCCTGACTTACCCACCAAGCTTCAAACAGGAGATTCCAGCATCCGCTCTACAACCCCTACGCTCAAGCCGGCATCTGCTGTTTGGAACAGTTACAGATTTCTGTGAAGCCGCCGGCTACGTCATCAGCTACGGCCGCAGTGCGGTAAGCTTGTCTCTCTCCCTGCAGCTCTATCGGATCAACGCCGGAACCACTCTCTCCTATTCCGCTGCCTGAAAACCTCCTAACAGCCTACAATCATTCCCTGAAACTCTAGCTACTTATTCCTTCAAGGAACTTAAGGTACTGTCTGTTTACTTGTTTCATATCTGATGTAAAGCCTAACTGTTTGTTGCTGTTGTCACAACTCATTGTTCTCAGTGAAAACTATGTTTGGCTAATATTAAATCTTTTATGTAGCTTGGGAACTTCCACTCAAAGAAGTTACATAATAGATACACACAAAACTTTGATTCTGAGTATTACACAGAGAGACTGAAAACGAGAGAGAGAGAGAGAGAGAGAGAGACTGAGGGAAAGAGAGACAGAGAGAGAGGCAGAGAGAGAGAGAGAGAGAGAGGCTGAGAGAGAGAGACTGAGAGAGAGACATAGAGAGAGACATAGAGAGAGAGAGAGACATAGAGAGAGAGAGAGACACAGAGAGACAGAGAGAGAGAGACAGAGAGAGAGACAGAGACAGACAGAGATACAGAGACAGAGACAGAGAGAGAGAGAGACAGAGAGAGAGAGAGACTGAGAGAGAGACAGAGAGGGAGAGACTGAGAGACAGAGAGATTGATAGAGAGAGAGACAGAGAGACTGAAAAAGACAGAGAGAGAGAGACATAGAGAGACTGAGGGAAAGAGAGACAGAGAGAGAGGCTGAGAGAGAGAGAGAGGCTGAGAGAGAGACATAGAGAGAGACATAGAGAGAGAGAGACATAGAGAGAGAGAGAGAGACACAGAGAGAGAGACAGAGATAGAGCTAGAGAGACTGAGATAGACTGAGATAGACAGAGAGAGAGACAGAGAGAGAGACAGAGAGAGAGACAGAGAGACAGAGAGAGACACAGAGAGAGACACAGAGAGACAGAGAGAGACACAGAGAGTGAAACAGAGAGAGAGACAGAGAGAGAGAGACAGAGACAGAGACAGAGAGAGACAGAGACAGAGAGAGACAGAGACAGAGAGAGAGACAGAGAGAGAGAGAGACTGAGATAGACTGAGATTGTCTCTCTCTGTCTATCTCTGTCTATCTCAGTCTCTGTCTCTCTCTGTCTCTCTCTCTGTCTCTGTGTCTCTGTCTCTCTGTCTCTCTGTCTCTGTGTCTCTGTCTCTGTGTCTCTGTGTCTCTGTCTCTGTGTCTCTGTCTCTGTGTCTCTGTGTCTCTGTCTCTGTGTCTCTGTGTCTCTGTCTCTGTGTCTCTGTCTCTCTGTCTCTGTGTCTCTGTGTCTCTGTGTCTCTGTGTCTCTGTCTCTGTGTCTCTGTCTCTGTGTCTCTGTGTCTCTGTCTCTGTCTCTCTGTCTCTCTGTCTCTCTGTCTCTGTGTCTCTGTGTCTCTGTCTCTGTGTCTCTGTGTCTCTGTGTCTCTGTCTCTGTGTCTCTGTCTCTGTGTCTCTGTGTCTCTGTGTCTCCGTGTCTCTGTGTCTCTGTGTCTCTGTCTCTCTGTCTCTGTGTCTCTGTGTCTCTGTGTCTCTGTCTCTGTGTCTCTGTGTCTCTGTCTCTGTGTCTCTGTGTCTCTGTCTCTCTGTCTCTCTGTCTCTCTGTCTCTGTCTCTCTGTCTCTCTCTGTCTCTCTGTCTCTGTGTCTCTGTGTCTCTCTGTCTCTCTGTCTCTGTGTCTCTGTGTCTCTGTCTCTCTGTCTCTGTCTTTGTCTCTTTGTCTCTCTGTCTCTCTGTCTCTGTCTATGTCTCTTTGTCTCTCTGTCTCTCTGTCTCTCTGTCTCTCTGTCTCTCTGTCTCTCTGTCTCTGTCTTTGTCTCTCTGTCTCTCTGTCTCTCTGTCTCTGTCTTTGTCTCTCTGTCTCTCTGTCTCTGTCTTTGTCTCTTTGTCTCTCTGTCTCTCTGTCTCTGTCTTTGTCTCTTTGTCTCTCTGTCTCTCTGTCTCTCTGTCTCTGTCTTTGTCTCTTTGTCTCTCTGTCTCTCTGTCTCTGTCTTTGTCTCTTTGTCTCTCTGTCTCTCTGTCTCTGTCTTTGTCTCTTTGTCTCTTTGTCTCTCTGTCTCTTTGTCTCTCTGTCTTTGTCTCTTTGTCTCTCTGTCTCTCTGTCTCTCTGTCTCTTTGTCTCTCTGTCTCTCTGTCTTTGTCTCTTTGTCTCTCTGTCTCTCTGTCTCTGTCTCTCTGTCTCTCTGTCTCTCTGTCTCTGTATTTGTCTCTTTGTCTCTCTGTCTCTCTGTCTCTCTGTCTCTGACAGAGAGAGAGACAGAGAGACAGAGAGAGACACAGAGAGAGACACAGAGAGACAGAGAGAGACACAGAGAGTGAAACAGAGAGAGAGACAGAGAGAGACAGAGACAGAGACAGAGAGAGACAGAGACAGAGACAGAGAGAGACAGAGACAGAGAGAGAGACAGAGAGAGAGAGAGACTGAGATAGACTGAGATTGTCTCTCTCTGTCTATCTCTGTCTATCTCAGTCTCTGTCTCTCTCTGTCTCTCTCTCTGTCTCTGTGTCTCTGTCTCTCTGTCTCTCTGTCTCTGTGTCTCTGTCTCTGTGTCTCTGTCTCTGTGTCTCTGTGTCTCTGTCTCTGTGTCTCTGTGTCTCTGTCTCTGTGTCTCTGTCTCTCTGTCTCTGTGTCTCTGTGTCTCTGTCTCTGTGTCTCTGTCTCTGTGTCTCTGTGTCTCTGTGTCTCTGTCTCTCTGTCTCTCTGTCTCTCTGTCTCTGTGTCTCTGTGTCTCTGTCTCTGTGTCTCTGTCTCTCTGTCTCTGTGTCTCTGTGTCTCTGTGTCTCTGTCTCTGTGTCTCTGTCTCTGTGTCTCTGTGTCTCTGTGTCTCTGTCTCTCTGTCTCTGTGTCTCTGTGTCTCTGTGTCTCTGTGTCTCTGTCTCTGTGTCTCTGTGTCTCTGTCTCTGTGTCTCTGTGTCTCTGTCTCTCTGTCTCTCTGTCTCTCTGTCTCTCTGTCTCTCTGTCTCTCTGTCTCTGTGTCTCTCTGTCTCTCTGTCTCTCTGTCTCTCTGTCTCTGTCTTTGTCTCTTTGTCTCTCTGTCTCTCTGTCTCTTTGTCTCTTTGTCTCTCTGTCTCTCTGTCTCTCTGTCTCTTGTCTCTCTGTCTCTCTGTCTCTGTCTTTGTCTCTCTGTCTCTCTGTCTCTCTGTCTCTGTCTTTGTCTCTCTGTCTCTCTGTCTCTCTGTCTCTTGTCTCTTTGTCTCTCTGTCTCTCTGTCTCTGTCTTTGTCTCTTTGTCTCTCTGTCTCTTGTCTCTCTGTCTCTTGTCTCTCTGTCTCTGTCTTTGTCTCTTTGTCTCTCTGTCTCTCTGTCTCTGTCTTTGTCTCTTTGTCTCTCTGTCTCTCTGTCTCTGTCTTTGTCTCTTTGTCTCTCTGTCTCTCTGTCTCTTGTCTCTCTGTCTCTTTGTCTCTCTGTCTCTCTGTCTCTCTGTCTCTCTGTCTCTTTGTCTCTCTGTCTCTCTGTCTCTTTGTCTCTCTGTCTCTCTGTCTCTGTCTTTGTCTCTCTGTCTCTCTGTCTCTCTGTCTCTCTGTCTCTCTGTCTCTCTGTCTCTCTGTCTCTCTTGTCTCTCTGTCTCTCTGTCTCTCTGTCTCTCTGTCTCTTTGTCTCTCTGTCTCTCTGTCTCTCTGTCTCTGTCTTTGTCTCTCTGTCTCTCTGTCTCTCTGTCTCTCTGTCTCTTTGTCTCTCTGTCTCTCTGTCTCTCTGTCTCTTGTCTCTTTGTCTCTCTGTCTCTCTGTCTCTCTGTCTCTTTGTCTCTTTGTCTCTCTGTCTCTCTGTCTCTCTGTCTCTCTGTCTCTCTGTCTCTTGTCTCTTTGTCTCTCTGTCTCTCTGTCTCTCTGTCTCTTTGTCTCTTTGTCTCTCTGTCTCTCTGTCTCTCTGTCTCTCTGTCTCTCTGTCTCTTTGTCTCTTGTCTCTCTGTCTCTCTGTCTCTCTGTCTCTGTCTTTGTCTCTTTGTCTCTCTGTCTCTCTGTCTCTCTGTCTCTTGTCTCTTTGTCTCTCTGTCTCTCTGTCTCTCTGTCTCTTGTCTCTTTGTCTCTCTGTCTCTCTGTCTCTCTGTCTCTCTGTCTCTCTGTCTCTGTCTTTGTCTCTTTGTCTCTCTGTCTCTCTGTCTCTCTGTCTCTCTGTCTCTCTGTCTCTCTGTCTCTCTGTCTCTCTGTCTCTCTGTCTCTCTGTCTCTCTGTCTCTCTGTCTCTTTGTCTCTCTGTCTCTCTGTCTCTCTGTCTCTCTGTCTCTTTGTCTCTTTGTCTCTCTGTCTCTCTGTCTCTCTGTCTCTCTGTCTCTCTGTCTCTCTGTCTCTCTGTCTCTCTGTCTCTCTGTCTCTCTGTCTCTCTGTCTCTCTGTCTCTCTGTCTCTTTGTCTCTCTGTCTCTCTGTCTCTCTGTCTCTCTGTCTCTCTGTCTCTCTGTCTCTCTGTCTCTTTGTCTCTCTGTCTCTCTGTCTCTCTGTCTCTCTGTCTCTCTGTCTCTCTGTCTCTCTGTCTCTCTGTCTCTCTGTCTCTCTGTCTCTTTGTCTCTCTGTCTCTCTGTCTCTCTGTCTCTTTGTCTCTCTGTCTCTCTGTCTCTCTGTCTCTCTGTCTCTCTGTCTCTCTGTCTCTCTGTCTCTTTGTCTCTTTGTCTCTCTGTCTCTCTGTCTCTCTGTCTCTCTGTCTCTCTGTCTCTTTGTCTCTTTGTCTCTCTGTCTCTCTGTCTCTCTGTCTCTCTGTCTCTGTCTCTCTGTCTCTCTGTCTCTCTGTCTCTCTGTCTCTTTGTCTCTTTGTCTCTCTGTCTCTCTGTCTCTCTGTCTCTCTGTCTCTTGTCTCTCTGTCTCTCTGTCTCTCTGTCTCTCTGTCTCTCTGTCTCTCTGTCTCTCTGTCTCTCTGTCTCTCTGTCTCTTTGTCTCTTTGTCTCTCTGTCTCTCTGTCTCTCTGTCTCTCTGTCTCTCTGTCTCTCTGTCTCTCTGTCTCTCTGTCTCTGTCTTTGTCTCTCTGTCTCTCTGTCTCTCTGTCTCTCTGTCTTTGTCTCTTTGTCTCTCTGTCTCTCTGTCTCTCTGTCTCTCTGTCTCTCTGTCTCTCTGTCTCTCTGTCTCTCTGTCTCTCTGTCTCTCTGTCTCTTGTCTCTTTGTCTCTCTGTCTCTCTGTCTCTCTGTCTCTCTGTCTCTCTGTCTCTTTGTCTCTCTGTCTCTCTGTCTCTCTGTCTCTCTGTCTCTCTGTCTCTTTGTCTCTCTGTCTCTCTGTCTCTCTGTCTCTCTGTCTCTCTGTCTCTCTGTCTCTCTGTCTCTCTGTCTCTCTGTCTCTTTGTCTCTCTGTCTCTCTGTCTCTCTGTCTCTCTGTCTCTCTGTCTCTCTGTCTCTCTGTCTCTCTGTCTCTCTGTCTCTCTGTCTCTCTGTCTCTCTGTCTCTCTGTCTCTCTGTCTCTCTGTCTCTCTGTCTCTCTGTCTCTCTGTCTCTCTGTCTCTCTGTCTCTCTGTCTCTCTGTCTCTCTGTCTCTTTGTCTCTCTGTCTCTCTGTCTCTCTGTCTCTCTGTCTCTCTGTCTCTCTGTCTCTCTGTCTCTCTGTCTCTCTGTCTCTCTGTCTTTGTCTCTTTGTCTCTCTGTCTCTCTGTCTCTCTGTCTCTCTGTCTCTCTGTCTCTCTGTCTCTGTCTCTTGTCTCTTTGTCTCTCTGTCTCTCTGTCTCTCTGTCTCTCTGTCTCTCTGTCTCTTTGTCTCTCTGTCTCTCTGTCTCTCTGTCTCTCTGTCTCTCTGTCTCTCTGTCTCTCTGTCTCTCTGTCTCTCTGTCTCTCTGTCTCTCTGTCTCTCTGTCTCTTTGTCTCTCTGTCTCTCTGTCTCTCTGTCTCTCTGTCTCTGTCTATGTCTCTATGTCTCTCTGTCTCTCTGTCTCTCTGTCTCTCTGTCTCTCTGTCTCTCTGTCTCTCTGTCTCTCTGTCTCTCTGTCTCTCTGTCTCTCTGTCTCTCTGTCTCTTTGTCTCTCTGTCTCTCTGTCTCTCTGTCTCTCTGTCTCTTGTCTCTTTGTCTCTCTGTCTCTCTGTCTCTCTGTCTCTTTGTCTCTCTGTCTCTCTGTCTCTCTGTCTCTTTGTCTCTCTGTCTCTCTGTCTCTCTGTCTCTCTGTCTCTCTGTCTCTCTGTCTCTCTGTCTCTCTGTCTCTCTGTCTCTCTGTCTCTTTGTCTCTTTGTCTCTCTGTCTCTCTGTCTCTCTGTCTCTCTGTCTCTCTGTCTCTTTGTCTCTCTGTCTCTCTGTCTCTCTGTCTCTTTGTCTCTCTGTCTCTCTGTCTCTCTGTCTCTCTGTCTCTTTGTCTCTCTGTCTCTCTGTCTCTCTGTCTCTCTGTCTCTCTGTCTCTCTGTCTCTCTGTCTCTTGTCTCTTTGTCTCTCTGTCTCTCTGTCTCTCTGTCTCTCTGTCTCTCTGTCTCTCTGTCTCTCTGTCTCTCTGTCTCTTTGTCTCTCTGTCTCTCTGTCTCTCTGTCTCTCTGTCTCTTTGTCTCTTTGTCTCTCTGTCTCTCTGTCTCTCTGTCTCTCTGTCTCTTTGTCTCTCTGTCTCTCTGTCTCTCTGTCTCTCTGTCTCTCTGTCTCTCTGTCTCTCTGTCTCTCTGTCTCTCTGTCTCTCTGTCTCTCTGTCTCTCTGTCTCTCTGTCTCTTTGTCTCTCTGTCTCTCTGTCTCTCTGTCTCTCTGTCTCTCTGTCTCTGTCTCTTGTCTCTTTGTCTCTCTGTCTCTCTGTCTCTCTGTCTCTTTGTCTCTCTGTCTCTCTGTCTCTCTGTCTCTCTGTCTCTTTGTCTCTTTGTCTCTCTGTCTCTCTGTCTCTCTGTCTCTGTCTCTTGTCTCTTTGTCTCTCTGTCTCTCTGTCTCTCTGTCTCTCTGTCTCTCTGTCTCTCTGTCTCTTTGTCTCTCTGTCTCTCTGTCTCTCTGTCTCTTGTCTCTTGTCTCTTTGTCTCTCTGTCTCTCTGTCTCTCTGTCTCTCTGTCTCTCTGTCTCTTTGTCTCTCTGTCTCTCTGTCTCTCTGTCTCTCTGTCTCTCTGTCTCTTTGTCTCTTTGTCTCTCTGTCTCTCTGTCTCTCTGTCTCTTTGTCTCTTTGTCTCTCTGTCTCTCTGTCTCTCTGTCTCTCTGTCTCTCTGTCTCTTGTCTCTTTGTCTCTCTGTCTCTCTGTCTCTCTGTCTCTCTGTCTCTCTGTCTCTCTGTCTCTCTGTCTCTCTGTCTCTCTGTCTCTCTGTCTCTCTGTCTCTTTGTCTCTCTGTCTCTCTGTCTCTCTGTCTCTTTGTCTCTCTGTCTCTCTGTCTCTCTGTCTCTTTGTCTCTCTGTCTCTCTGTCTCTCTGTCTCTCTGTCTCTCTGTCTCTCTGTCTCTCTGTCTCTCTGTCTCTCTGTCTCTCTGTCTCTCTGTCTCTCTGTCTCTTTGTCTCTCTGTCTCTTTGTCTCTCTGTCTCTCTGTCTCTCTGTCTCTCTGTCTCTCTGTCTCTCTGTCTCTTTGTCTCTCTGTCTCTCTGTCTCTCTGTCTCTCTGTCTCTTGTCTCTCTGTCTCTCTGTCTCTTGTCTCTCTGTCTCTCTGTCTCTTTGTCTCTCTGTCTCTCTGTCTCTCTGTCTCTCTGTCTCTTTGTCTCTTTGTCTCTCTGTCTCTCTGTCTCTCTGTCTCTTTGTCTCTTTGTCTCTCTGTCTCTCTGTCTCTCTGTCTCTCTGTCTCTTTGTCTCTCTGTCTCTCTGTCTCTCTGTCTCTCTGTCTCTCTGTCTCTGTCTCTTGTCTCTTTGTCTCTTTGTCTCTCTGTCTCTCTGTCTCTTGTCTCTCTGTCTCTTTGTCTCTCTGTCTCTCTGTCTCTCTGTCTCTTTGTCTCTCTGTCTCTCTGTCTCTCTGTCTCTCTGTCTCTCTGTCTCTCTGTCTCTCTGTCTCTGTCTCTCTGTCTCTTTGTCTCTCTGTCTCTCTGTCTCTTTGTCTCTCTGTCTCTCTGTCTCTCTGTCTCTCTGTCTCTCTGTCTCTTTGTCTCTCTGTCTCTTTGTCTCTCTGTCTCTCTGTCTCTCTGTCTCTTTGTCTCTTTGTCTCTTGTCTCTCTGTCTCTCTGTCTCTCTGTCTCTTTGTCTCTTTGTCTCTCTGTCTCTCTGTCTCTCTGTCTCTTTGTCTCTTTGTCTCTCTGTCTCTCTGTCTCTCTGTCTCTGTCTCTTGTCTCTCTGTCTCTCTGTCTCTCTGTCTCTCTGTCTCTCTGTCTCTCTGTCTCTCTGTCTCTCTGTCTCTGTCTTTGTCTCTTTGTCTCTCTGTCTCTCTGTCTCTTTGTCTCTTGTCTCTCTGTCTCTCTGTCTCTCTGTCTCTCTGTCTCTCTGTCTCTCTGTCTCTTTGTCTCTTTGTCTCTCTGTCTCTCTGTCTCTCTGTCTCTTGTCTCTTTGTCTCTCTGTCTCTCTGTCTCTCTGTCTTTGTCTCTCTGTCTCTTTGTCTCTCTGTCTCTCTGTCTCTCTGTCTCTTGTCTCTCTGTCTCTCTGTCTCTTTGTCTCTCTGTCTCTCTGTCTCTCTGTCTCTCTGTCTCTCTGTCTCTGTCTTTGTCTCTTTGTCTCTCTGTCTCTCTGTCTCTCTGTCTCTTTGTCTCTTTGTCTCTTGTCTCTCTGTCTCTCTGTCTCTCTGTCTCTGTCTTTGTCTCTTTGTCTCTCTGTCTCTCTGTCTCTCTGTCTCTTTGTCTCTCTGTCTCTCTGTCTCTCTGTCTCTTTGTCTCTCTGTCTCTCTGTCTCTCTGTCTCTCTGTCTCTTTGTCTCTCTGTCTCTCTGTCTCTCTGTCTCTCTGTCTCTCTGTCTCTCTGTCTCTCTGTCTCTCTGTCTCTCTGTCTCTCTGTCTCTCTGTCTCTTGTCTCTTTGTCTCTCTGTCTCTCTGTCTCTCTGTCTCTCTGTCTCTGTCTTTGTCTCTTTGTCTCTCTGTCTCTCTGTCTCTCTGTCTCTCTGTCTCTCTGTCTCTCTGTCTCTCTGTCTCTCTGTCTCTCTGTCTCTCTGTCTCTTTGTCTCTTTGTCTCTCTGTCTCTCTGTCTCTCTGTCTCTTTGTCTCTTGTCTCTCTGTCTCTCTGTCTCTCTGTCTCTTTGTCTCTCTGTCTCTCTGTCTCTCTGTCTCTCTGTCTCTCTGTCTCTTTGTCTCTCTGTCTCTCTGTCTCTTTGTCTCTTTGTCTCTCTGTCTCTCTGTCTCTGTCTTTGTCTCTTGTCTCTCTGTCTCTCTGTCTCTGTCTCTCTGTCTCTCTGTCTCTCTGTCTCTCTGTCTCTGTCTTTGTCTCTTTGTCTCTCTGTCTCTCTGTCTCTCTTGTCTCTTGTCTCTCTGTCTCTCTGTCTCTCTGTCTCTCTGTCTCTTTGTCTCTCTGTCTCTCTGTCTCTCTGTCTCTTTGTCTCTCTGTCTCTCTGTCTCTCTGTCTCTCTGTCTCTCTGTCTCTCTGTCTCTCTGTCTCTTTGTCTCTCTGTCTCTCTGTCTCTCTGTCTCTCTGTCTCTCTGTCTCTCTGTCTCTCTGTCTCTTGTCTCTTGTCTCTTTGTCTCTCTGTCTCTCTGTCTCTCTGTCTCTCTGTCTCTCTGTCTCTTTGTCTCTTTGTCTCTCTGTCTCTCTGTCTCTCTGTCTCTGTCTCTTGTCTCTTTGTCTCTCTGTCTCTCTGTCTCTTTGTCTCTCTGTCTCTCTGTCTCTCTGTCTCTGTCTTTGTCTCTCTGTCTCTCTGTCTCTCTGTCTCTCTGTCTCTCTGTCTCTCTGTCTCTGTCTTTGTCTCTTTGTCTCTCTGTCTCTCTGTCTCTCTGTCTCTTTGTCTCTCTGTCTCTCTGTCTCTCTGTCTCTCTGTCTCTTGTCTCTTGTCTCTCTGTCTCTCTGTCTCTCTGTCTCTCTGTCTCTCTGTCTCTGTCTTTGTCTCTTTGTCTCTCTGTCTCTCTGTCTCTCTGTCTCTCTGTCTCTTTGTCTCTCTGTCTCTCTGTCTCTCTGTCTCTCTGTCT
The DNA here is from genome assembly GCF_027579735.1 of Bombina bombina. Classification (NCBI taxonomy): domain Eukaryota; kingdom Metazoa; phylum Chordata; class Amphibia; order Anura; family Bombinatoridae; genus Bombina; species Bombina bombina. The sequence goes on from NC_069506.1 coordinate 127,047,681, forward strand.
CTCTGTCTCTCTGTCTCTCTGTCTTTGTCTCTTTATCTCTCTGTCTCTCTGTCTCTCTGTCTCTTGTCTCTCTGTCTCTCTGTCTCTCTGTCTCTCTGTCTCTGTCTCTTGTCTCTCTGTCTCTCTGTCTCTCTGTCTCTCTGTCTCTCTGTCTCTCTGTCTCTTTGTCTCTTTGTCTCTCTGTCTCTCTGTCTCTCTGTCTCTGTCTTTGTCTCTTTGTCTCTCTGTCTCTCTGTCTCTGTCTCTTGTCTCTTTGTCTCTTTGTCTCTCTGTCTCTCTGTCTCTCTGTCTCTCTGTCTCTCTGTCTCTTTGTCTCTCTGTCTCTCTGTCTCTTTGTCTCTCTGTCTCTCTGTCTCTCTGTCTCTCTGTCTCTTTGTCTCTCTGTCTCTCTGTCTCTCTGTCTCTTGTCTCTTTGTCTCTCTGTCTCTCTGTCTCTCTGTCTCTCTGTCTCTGTCTTTGTCTCTCTGTCTCTCTGTCTCTCTGTCTCTCTGTCTCTCTGTCTCTCTGTCTCTCTGTCTCTCTGTCTCTCTGTCTCTCTGTCTCTCTGTCTCTCTGTCTCTCTGTCTCCATGTCTCTGTCTTTGTCTCTTTGTCTCTTTGTCTCTTCTGTCTCTCTGTCTCTCTGTCTCTGTCTCTCTGTCTCTTGTCTCTTTGTCTCTCTGTCTCTCTGTCTCTCTGTCTCTCTGTCTCTCTGTCTCTCTGTCTCTCTGTCTCTGTCTCTTGTCTCTTTGTCTCTCTGTCTCTCTGTCTCTCTGTCTCTCTGTCTCTCTGTCTCTCTGTCTCTGTCTTTGTCTCTTTGTCTCTCTGTCTCTCTGTCTCTCTGTCTCTCTGTCTCTCTGTCTCTCTGTCTCTCTGTCTCTCTGTCTCTCTGTCTCTTGTCTCTTGTCTCTTTGTCTCTCTGTCTCTCTGTCTCTCTGTCTCTCTGTCTCTGTCTTTGTCTCTTTGTCTCTCTGTCTCTCTGTCTCTCTGTCTCTGTCTTTGTCTCTTTGTCTCTCTGTCTCTCTGTCTCTCTGTCTCTTTGTCTCTTCTGTCTCTCTGTCTCTCTGTCTCTCTGTCTCTTTGTCTCTTTGTCTCTCTGTCTCTCTGTCTCTGTCTCTTTGTCTCTTTGTCTCTCTGTCTCTCTGTCTCTGTCTTTGTCTCTTTGTCTCTTTGTGCA